>NW_024081354.1:0-110541 GCF_003009895.1 Hyaena hyaena | reverse complement strand
TGGAGGAGAGCACTTGTGGGGATGAGCACTGGGTGTTATGTGGAAACTAATTTGACAATAAACTGTTAAAAAAAAAAAAAGACTTTCTATACACAAAAATAAACTTAAAATCTGTGTTTATTTGGGTATTTTTGGAAATATTCTGAATTACTTGGATGATTCAAGCCCCAAACCATTTTACCTTAATTTTCAGGACATTTCACACAGACTGAAAGTATTGTTTTTGGCCTGCATTCACTGGTCAGTTACTTCAACTGTGACAATCTTTTCATTCTTGTTTGTCCTATTCATGTGTGTAGGCACAAACAAAGGGTATATGGTATGGTTTGCAGACCTATGGTTTGACTTCATATATGGAGTCAAGGAGACCTGGGTTCTAGTTCCTGCTTTAGGAGGTATTGACTAGGTTGAGACTGTTAAATTAGGAAAATAAAACCCATCTGAAACAGGTTTGTTAGATTTAAATATGCAAAAGATATGCACAGTACCTGACACATAGGAAGTGCTGTAGAAGTGGTGGCTGATAGGGGCGCCTGGGTGGCTCAGTTGGTTAACCATCCAACTTTGGCTCAGGTCATGACTTCACGTTTTGTGAGTGTGAGCCCTGCATCAGGCCCTGTACTGACAGCTCAGAGCCTGGAGTTGCTTTAGATTCTGTGTCTCCGCCTGTCTCTGTCCCTCCCCCACTTACACTTTGTCTCTCTCTAAAAAATAAATAAGCATTAAAAAAAAGTGGTGGCCGATATTTTTACCTGTAAGATAATTTTCTACAGACTTAAGGAGGGATTTGGATTTTCTGACAATGCTGTGCACAATAAAGGAATGAAAGACAAATGGCTAAATGTGGGGATCCAAGTGAGTGAGATAATAATATCTATCTTTGGATACTTAGGTTTTAAGTGATATGAAACTGCTATTTCTGTGGGTCACAATGGTGGAATACTGGTCATTCATATGGTTCAACATAACGATATGTTGCCCAGGATTTCAAATGGCTGTAGTTTGTAAAGCTTTTCGGATTCTTCATTACTGGCCTAAAAGTAGATTTTTTCCCAGACTTTTTGGTATTTGGAATTAACCTGTCTTCTTTGAATTGTTTTTGGTCAACCAAAAGTATATAAAATTAATTTTGCCACAAAAAATGGAAAAACACCTTAACTCTTCTTGATATACAACATTCTGAAAACTTAATGTATCTCAAAATCATACACTTCCCAACCCCACACCATACACTAAATCATTCTCCAATTTCCTTCATCTTATTTCTAAATCTCTTAACTTTGAGAGTGACTTGCATTTCTTCCTCATTGTATCCTTTATTGTCTGGAGGTTATGGTTCTGGAAATCCCCTTCCTGAAAGTTATCTTTCTGGGTCCATATCTACCACATTGGTCTAGGTCCTCATTCCTTCACACATAGGAGATTGCACTAGTCCATGCCCTCATCCCCACCATGTCTTTCCAGGCTTATCCTTCTTACTGGTAGGTGCCAAGAATTTTCCCTTTGAAATACTATTCCCATGTTACTCCTATCTTAAGAACAGATAATGACTATATATTGGTTATCAGCTTTAAGTATAAATTCCTCAGCCCAGACTATCTTTTTACTCCCTAATGCTTCAGCCACATCAATTTCTTAGCTGAACCTTGGATATCTTTCTTTTTCCTACTTCAAGGAATTTTCTTATATGGAATTTTCTACTGGCCTCTCTTCATCCATTCATTTCTATCACTTCTTTTAAGACCTAGCTCAAAACTCCTCTTCTCTAATGTTTCCTTTCTTATTAATTTTCTTTAGTCCACATTCCTTCAAAACTGATATACATGGTATAGAGGATATATTGAGCTTTTAATATCTTGCTTTTCAATTATGGTTTTATTATTTCTTAGTCTATGCTTTATTTTCCTTAATAGAGTTTGCATTTCTTGAAGTCATGGACCATATACTTTACTTCTTAGGAAAGTGCCTAATTTAGGGCTATAAACAAGATAGATGCCAAAGGTTTATTTAAAAAATACCAACAGTGGCATTCAGTAACTTTCACTGGTTATAAAGGTCAACATGAAGGTATTTCAGAAATAATTGAATGCAACATATGACTTTATGCAAATGTTCATTAATGTATTAAATCAACTGAAAGAAATTAAAAATTTTAACTTACCACACAGAAAGTTTTTCCACTTTCTACAATTGGTTGGTATCCAGTACAGTGGCAAAAATTACCTGATTAAGAAGAGATCAATTTTTAAGGAATGATAAAAAAAATTATATCACTTACTAGTGCTTCATTTTTTTCAGTGAAATAGCTCTATGAGTAATTAGACTCTTTTTCGTTTCCCACATCAGCCAAATGGCTCTTTGGAACACAGATGCTCATCACAAAAGTCTTGTTATTACATTTTCTTCCTGAAATATCATAAGGATCTCCATAATTTTTCCAATCAACTCTTCCTGCTTTATATCCCACCTATGCCCAAATTCATGTAAACTGCCACCCCATAACATCTCATATGTGACCCTTTGTTAAGCTTTTGTTACATAGTCTTTTCTCTCTCACATGTTTTCTTAGGGAAAATATGTCCATTTGTCAGGTTCCCAAGCCCCCTTTTCTGGGATCTGCTTCTAACACCCCAACCAGAGCTGTACCACTCACTGTCTGGATCCTTCTGCCGGCCTATCACCAACTGTATTAGAGTAGGGTCATTTATGTACATGTTTCATCTCACTCATTGGATTCTAAGTTCCTGGAGAAGGCAAGGAGTGTCTCAGACGTTCACCAACCCTCCCAGTACAGCATAGTAGGTGTTTAATAAGTATCTGGTATTGTTTTAACCAGTCAACACTTCCAAAGCATGGTAGAAAAGGTAAGGAAACATTATCTTTTTACAAAGTATATTCAAATTTTTCAGCTAGTATAAATGATATTTATGAAGAGGTTTTAATAACATGAAAAAATTCTTATACTGTTAAAGAGTATAAAATCATATATATAGTAGCCACACATATTTGAAATAAGAAAACAAAAACTATGTATAGAAAAGACTGAAAGAAAGCAGAAGTATCTGATTCTGATTGTTGTCTAGAGACAGAAATATGAATGAATTTTATTTCCCTGTCTTTTAATTTTGTTTTGAGTTTTTATAATGAAAATATGTTACTTTTATATTAAAAATAAATTTAAAATTATCATGTTCAAATGCAGTTTAAAAATTTCAGAAGTGATATAAATGTGTGGATTGGATAGGTTTAAACATCCAGAAGGGTAAAGCTTGATGCCAGTAAGTCATGTGGAAACTTGGTTAACAGGCATAGTCCTTTATTTTTTTTTTTCTTTTTATGAACAAGAATAGTTTAGGAAGAAACTGCATGTTTGAGAATGGATTGAGACTCCATAATCTAGCTTTCCTTTTGCTAAGAAGAATGTAGAAGTATATGAATTAAGAATCTCTTTTTGGAGTAAAGGAAAGGAGCTGAAATGTCTAAAATGTAACTACATGGCATGAAATACAAGTATTTAAGAGGCAATGGACAACTTCTCTCTGATAAACTATAAGCAAACATTAAAGGACAGAGGGAACTAGTATCAGAGTTTTTGTTTTGTTTTTGTTCTTGGCCAAATAATCAGTGCCAAGTCTACAAGCACTATGAAAGGCTCACCATAGGAATGCTAATAGTACCCACTACAGAAATTCTTCTGATTCTAAGGGGAAAAAAGATGGAAATTACAAAAAAAAGTTTTTCCTTAGTCTTGAAGAGAAAGACAAGATTAAATGAAGTGATGATTTCTATCAGTTGACCATTTTAGAAGGTATATGCCATATCTAACTGCATTTCTTTGAATTTTATTTTATGTTATTGTTTTCCTTAAAATATGAATATGAAGTTTATCAGTGTGGCTAGCATTTATAATTCTAGAAAAAGCTCAAACAAATGGATTGTGATCCAAAATATAATCTCCAAATTATCCACACTCAGCATAAGGTTATCTATTTCTTTTTTTTTCTTCTAAAATTTATTCCAGAGAGGGAGAGACAGCATGAGCAGGGGAGAGTCAGAGAGAGGGAGACACAGAATCCCAAGCAGGCTCCAGGCTCTGAGCTAGCTGTCAGCACAGCCTATGAACTGTGAGATCATGACCTGAGCCGAAGTCGGACGCTTAACCTACTGAGCCACCCAGGTGCCCCTAAGGTTATCTATTTCATCAAGTTAGTCAAACTTTATAGTGCCACCTCCTGTTAGCTGTTATGAATACAGGCACAGAATCTGTGAGGAAATAATCCATCCCTCTAAGACTGTCTGTGATATTAAAAAAAAAACAAAAAGTAAGGCAAATCACAAGATCTCTGCTTTTCAAAGATCTCAATTCCTCATTAGTGTGGATTATTTTATTGGACAAAGATTATCAATTCAGGGTGGGTTAAAATAATAATTGCAACCATAGGCCAGAGTTTTGATAGTACTTCATAAGAAACTGAAAAATCTTGGGTGAAGAAGCTGTTGAGAAACAAGGGAAAATATTAGAGAATTTTTATATACCAGTTACCATAAAATTTAAGTTGCATTTTTACTTTGTTTTAGTCTATACTTTTCATCATAAAATTGAATTTGTCTAGGTCTGTTTACTGAAAGGGATAAAGAGCTTTCTTACAATATTTAGAGGTTTGCTTTCACAGTTTTCTTCTAAGAACTGGGGACTAGTTATCTTGAAAGTGGTAAGTTTGTTACAGAAAACTATATTTGTTAATATGCTTTTTTGTGTGTGTATAGAAAATTGTTTTTGTTATTTCATTTTAGGAGATGGAATTGCTCAGTAGATTTATTTGTGATAACAAGTTGCTGCCCATGACTTCCTAATCCAACTAGAACATAAAAAATAAAGTATATGAAAGTCTATCTTCTTTGTAAAATTAGCAAGTAGAGTTAATGGATGATTCTAACAGATTAATTTAAAATGAAACAACAAAATCTCATTCTTCCACTCTACCCAAATCTCCACATTTGGAAAAGAACTCATTTGAATGCCTTTGTAGAGTGATAATGGGATTCATAAAGGGATAAAGGTTTGTAATGAAACCAATATTGCCTCAGTTCTTGGTATCACTGCTCACAAAATGAAGGCAACACTTCCTTGGAAAGGAACTCAGCCACGGGAAGTACTAAAGAGGCCTTCATGATAGCCAGGTGCTTGGAACTCCAAAGCTGTGCCACAGTATCTCTCCATGGGCTGGTACTTTTGGGTACTTTCTACCCTACATCCTGCCCATAAAAAATCAAAAAGGCTCACTCCAAAATCTTTGTTGTCTGCTCCGGGGTTGTCTCTCAGTGGTTCCTCAGCAGTGTGTAGATAAACATCGCCATCCCTGGGCTGCAGAAGTCACACTGTGTGCCATGATACTTGGCAAGTCTTTCCTGGGAGGAAATAGCACATTATTTATGCTTTAAACCTCTTGTTTCCCTATCTTGGACACCAGAAAGGAGTGCAGCTTATATATTTAAATTTCCAGAAATAAGTGCAGGGTAAAAGATGTTATTCTAGAAGAAAAATATTTTGATTTCTTAAAGATATTTTTATTTTTATTTTTATTTATTTGTTTGTTTTGAGAGAGAAGGTGTAAATGAGTGAGGGGCAGAGAGAGAGAGAGAGAGAGAGAAACAGGGATCACCTGAAGCAGGGCTCATGCTCACCAAAGTGGGGCTTGAGCTCACCGGATGTAGGACTCCAGTGCCTGAACTGTGAGATCATGACCTGAGCTGAATAACTGACCAAGCCACCCAGGAGAAAAATATTTCTTTCTTTCTCTCTTTTTTTTTTTTTTACAAATAGTTTATTGTCAAATTAGTTTCCACATAACACCCAGTGCTCATCCCCACAAGTGCCCTCCTCCATGCCCATCCCCCCTCCCCCCTACATCCATCAGTTTTAACTGACTTCTAACAAATAGAATAGGGCAGAAGTGATAGAATGCTACTGTGGAGATTAAGTTATAAAAAGATTGCATCTTCCATCTTGGGGGCTCACACGCTCTTAGATCANCAAGTGCCCTCCTCCATGCCCATCCCCCCCTCCCCCTCACATCCATCAGTCCTCAGTTTTTGTCAGCATTCAAGAGTCTCTCATGGTTTGCAATATTTCTATTTTTGAAAGGCTTTTTTCTCTTCCCTCAAGAAAAGCCTAGTGGCAGGTATTAATTAAGTGACTTTACTCTCTATACTCTCTTTCCTTTATCTGTGAAATAGGAAGTGTAGTTTAGGGAACAGGTAAAATGATTTGGAGTCATGCTCCTGTGAGTTTTGTTCCTTACTATAACTCATTAACTGCATGATCTTGGTAATTTACTTTTCTTCATCTTTAAAATTAGAGTAATAATGGCATCTACTTTACAGGATGGTTGTGAGAATAAATGAATGGGTATATGCAAATCAGTTAGCAGTCTCCCGTGAGTCATTTCATCCTCTTCTCCATCTATATTATAGAATTTTTTGATGGATTAAATGACAAAATTATATAAATGCTTTGAAAATGTAAAGTCAAATTAGTATGTTGTGCCATTCATATATTTAATTTATGCATGTTCAACTTTAATGTATTTAAACACAACAACAAAACAATAAAAATAGGTCGGAAATATGACTCTGTGGGTCCCTCTGTTTCTGTCCCACGTGTCTCTCACAGGGCACTCAACTGGATGGCTTGGGTGTGCTTCAAATGTTTTTAAATAAACATTCTTCAAATAGCATAACCCCTAGATGAAAGCCAAATGCTTCACCTGTAGCCCAACTGAAAGGGCAGCTATTATTCTAATGTTAGAGAGAAATATGGCCATGTTGGCTTTATTGCTAGATGGAGAATTGTTTCAGATGTGGCATATAAACCTGGCTGTAAATGTGATGGTAAAAGTTTAGCAACTGAATCTCTGGGGGGAAAAGCTCTAACTTTTACCTTCTATCAATTTTAGTCGTAAAATAGTTGTTACCATGGCTGATAACATGCTTCCAATGTGATGTCCCTGAATGTGGATCTGGGAAGAGATGCACATAACATACCATTATGTGGTATTTCTACCACGTAGATAAACATACATAGCCTTAAGAGCATAGATAATAGTAAAATAATTAGAAAATGATGGATGTTGATATTTATTAACTTTTTAAATAATATTTATGTAAAGTCTGTTTAGTTTAATTTTTAATAATGGCTGTGTTTAAAGACTGGCTCACAACATGCCTCAAAATTTGATATTTCATTCTCACAAGCCAATATGAACCTGTCCAGGACACTACCGAACAAATCTAGCATCTGTACTATCAAGGTTTGAGAGAAAGAAATCTGATAAGCTGCAGCATTAGGTGCTTCCATCACTGTTAAGATGATGATCCAAGTGTGGGGTAAGACCTGAATAAGTCCAAAAAGTCATTAAGTTTATGGCTGAAAGACATACACTATCACCAGGTACCCATCATTGGTAACACATTGTCAGGTAACACATTGTCTTAGCTCTCATGTCCAAACACAATATTTAACAGGAGGAATTTCAAAGGAAACAATAGCTATTCATAATTTTCTTGCTATACAATGCTTTCAAAGCTTAACCTCTGTAGAAGTTTTGAGTATATTTGAGTATATAAAAATAACTTGTTTCTTTAAAAAGTCCTCTAAACTCTAGTGAATGCTTTGCTATTTTTGCTGTGTTTTACTGTAGCATGGTGTCAGTTACTTATGAAATATTTGGGAAGTATTTATACACATAATTTGCCTCTTATTCAGAGTTCAGTGATTTCAAAATGTGGTGGACAACTAATTTCTGTTACAAACTTTCTGATTTCTTATCTCACTTTATTCTCTTGTCAGACTTGATTGTTCTTGTTTTAGGCCAAGGATGGGGTTGAGAAGTTAAGATTTATTAAAATCAATGAAGGAATCTTGCTTTATATAACAATCCCTAAAATACCCTTAGCTATGAAGCACTGAATCTGACAAAATGAAAATTTAGAATCACAAAGTATTTCAACGTAGGTAACCTAATTGGATACAGTAAACTATACTGTATTGTTGGATCTGGTTGGCTAGTATATTGTTGAGGATTTTTGCATTCATGTTCATCAGGGAAATTATTTACCACAACCAAGTGGAGTTTATACCTGGGATGCAGAGCTGGTTCAGTATCCACAAAACAATAAATGTGATATATCACAACAATAAAAGAAAGGACAAGAACCACACGATCCTCTCAATAGATGCAGAGAAAGCATTTGACAAAATGCAGCAACTTTCTTATGATAAAAACCCTCAAGAAAGTAGAGGCAGAAGGATCATACCTCAAGATCGCAAAAGCCACGTATGAAAGACCTACCACTAATATCATCCTTAATGGGAAAAAACTGAGAGTTTCCCCCTAAGGTCAGGAACACAACAGGGATGTCCACTCTTTTCACTGTTTTTCAACATAGTTTTTGAAGTCTTATCTTCATCTATCATACAACATAAAGTAATAAAATGCATTCAAATCAGCTAGGAGGAAGTCAAACTTTCACTCTTTGCAGATAACATGATACTTTATATAGATAACACAAAAGATTCCACCAAAAAACTTCTAGAACTGATCCATGAATTCAGCAAAGTGACAGGATATAAAATCAATGCACAGAAATTGGTTGCATTCCTATACACCGATAATGAAGCAACAGAAAGAGAAATCAAGGTATCGATCCCATTTACAATTGCACCAAAAACCATAAAATACCTAGGAACAAATCTAACCAAAGAGGTAAAAAATCTATACACTGAAAACTATAGAAAGCTTATAAAAGAAATTAAAGAAGACACAACAAATGGGAAAAATATTCCATGCACCTGGATTGGAAGAACAAATATTGTTAAAATGTTGATACTGCCCAAAGCAATCTACATATTCAATGCAATCCCTATCAAAATAACACCAGCATTCTTCACAGAGCTAGAACAAACAATCCTAAAAATTCTATGGAACCAGAAAAGGCCCCGAATAGCCAAAGCAATCTTGAAAAATAAAACCAAAGCTGAAGGCATCACACTCCCAGACTTTAAGAGGTATTACAAAGCTGTAATCATCAAGACAGTACGGTACTGGCAGACAGTACGGTACTGGCACAAAAACAAACACTTAGATCAATGGAACAGAATAGAGAACCCAGAAATGGACCCACAAATGTATGGCCAACTCATCTTTGACAAAGCAGGAAAGAATATCCAGTGAAATAAAGACAGTCTCTTCAGCAAATGGTGCTGGGAAAACTGGAGAGCCAGATGCAGAAAAATGAACCTGGACTGCTTTCTTACACCATCACACAAAAATAAACTCAAAATAGATGAAAGACCTAAATGTAAGACAGGAAACCATCAAAATCCTCGAGGAGAGAGCAAGCAAATATCTCTTTGACCTTGCCCGCAGCAACTTCTTACTTAACATGTCTTCGGAGGCAAGAGAAACAAAAGCAAAAATGAACTACTGGGACCTCATCAAAATAAAAAGCTTCTGTACAGTGAAGGAAACAATCAGCAAAGCTAAAAGACAACTGATGCAATGGAGGAAGATATTTGCAAATGAAACATTGGATAAAGGTTTAGTATTTAAAATCTATAAAGAACTTATCGAACTCAGCACCCAAAAAACAAATAATCCAGTGAACAAATGGGCAAAAGACATGAATAGACACTTCTCCAAAGAAGACATCCAAATGGCTGACAGACACATGAAAAAATGCTCAGCATCATTCATCATCAGGGAAATACAAATCAAAACCACAATGAGATACCACCCCACATCCATCAGAATGGGTAAAAGTAACAATTCAGGCAACAATAGATGTTGGTGAGGAGAAAGAGGAACTCTTTTGCGCTGCTGGTAGGAATGCAAACTGGTGCAGCCACTCTGTAAAAAGTATGGAGGTTTCTCAAAAAATTAAAAATAGAACTAACCTATGACCCAGCAATTGTACTATTAGGAATTTATCCAAAGAATACAATGCTGATTTGAAGGGGCACATGTACCCCAATGTTTATTTTTTATTTTATTTTTTTAATTTTTAAAAATGTTTTATTTATTTCTGAGAGAGAGAGAGAGATAACGTGAACAGGGGAGGGTCAGAGAGAGAGAGGGAGACACAGAATCCGAAGCAGGCTCCAGGCTCTGAGCTAGCTGTCAGCACAGAGCCCGATGCAGGGCATGAACCCACAAACTGCGAGATCATGACCTGAGCTGAAGTCGGCTGCTTAACCGAATGAGCCACCCAGGCGCCCCATTCACTTAAATATTTTTAAGTACTTTAGCCAGTGCTTAGCCAGGTGTAGGGAAAATACAGTGAACAAGGCAGATANTGTCAGCACAGAGCCCGATGCAGGGCATGAACCCACAAACTGCGAGATCATGACCTGAGCTGAAGTCGGCTGCTTAACCGAATGAGCCACCCAGGCACCCCAAAACAATGCTGATTTGAAGGGGCAAATGCACCCCAATGTTTATAGCAGCACTATCGACAGTAGCAAAAGTATGGAAAGAGCCCCAATGTCCATCGATGGATGTATGGATAAAGAAGGATAAAGAAGATGTGGTGTGTGTGTGTATATATATATATATATATATATACACACACACACAATGGAGTACTACTCAGCAATCAAAAAGAATGAAATTTTGCCATTTGCAACTACATAGATAGAACTGGAGGGTATTATGCTAAGTAGAGTTAGTCAGAAAAAGACAAATATCATATGACTTCACTCATATGAGGAATTTAAGATACAAAACAGATGAACATAAGGGAAGGGGAGTGAAGACAATATAAAAACAGGGAGGGGGTCAAACATTAAGAGACTCTTAAATAATGAGAACAAGAGAGGGTTACTGGAGGGATTGTGGGAGAGGGGATGGGCTAAATGGGTAAGGGGCATTAAGGAATCTACTCCTGAAATCATTGTTGCACTATATGCTAACTTGGATGTAAATTAATGAGTAAACATATAAACTTAAAAAAATCTGATTTGGAGTACAGTAGACTACATGGGATACCTATACCAACATCTGGTTCCAGTCACATTACACTCTTACCTGTATAAGATGAAACCTGTTTTTGATGTTTCCTACACCTTCTACTGTGGTGACAGCAGCACCATATAGAGAGCAGATGGGCACCAGGCATGCTGTAACTGGATAGTGGCTGTGATGGCATTTTGTAAAGAGAATACATTAGAATCATAGGGAGTGAGAACACAATTCAGGGGGTCTAGGAAAGTCATGGGACTATGTTTCTCTGAGAATATAGAGAACACTAGATAACAAAACAAAACAAAGCATAAGTTTCTTTAAGTGTCCAGGAAAGAACTTACATATGGCTGGCATCAAATGGCAAAGAAGAAATGGAGAAGAAGAAAAATGAAGAATTTTGTATAAGACCTCCAAGAGACCCCCCACCTCATTAGAGGGCGAAGAAACCTCTTACTCTTAAGATGATATTTTGACTTGTAAAAACCACAATGGGGAGTTTAGTCCATTTGGTTTCCAAGTATGCAAAGCTTTTAAATATACAGATACTCTGGTTGCATGCTAGCCCAATTAAATCAGAATTTATGGGTGGGATCATTTCATCACTTTTTAAAGCTCATCAGCTGATTCCAACGTAGGGCCATATGTGGAAGCACCAGTTTATGCCCTTATCTTGGCCACCTCTCCCACAGTAGAGTCTGTATTAATGACAAAGTGGATGTGGTTAGCAAAAGAGTCTCATCTCACTGGTTGGGAATGGGGTTCAGACCTCAGTCCAATCTAGCTTTTTATTCCCACTCAGGTTAAGTGCCATTCTCTTTCAGGCATGGGAAGTTGTCTCTTGCCCATGGAATGTTTCCTTTATTCTCCACCCAGGAAGACAGTAAACGTGCTCTTCTTCTGAAGAAAAGACAGAGTGCTGCTCTTGGCTCCACCAGCCCTTTGAATGATCAGAGGTGTTTGGAAACCAGCCACCTGGCTGGTTGGGGGCCCTGGGAGAATGCATAATGTACAGGGCAAGAGTGCAACAGATATATATTTTTTTAATGTCATCCAAGTCCCCCTCCCCCATTAAGTTTACTTTCTCATAATCTCATTCCCCTCTCCCTTTTCTCTCTGAACAGCTCTTCCAGTGCTCATTGCTCTCCTCAGCCTTATCCTCATGGCTCATCTGGAAAATAGAGGCATAAGCCCCCTCCACTCCCAGCCCGCTACTTCTTACCCAGAGTTGTAGTCACTCCCCTGTGCTCTTGGTCAGAAGGGCAGTAGTCCTTCCTCCCTTCCCCTGTGCTCTGGCTCCCAGCTGTTCTTCTGTTGGAAGATTGGACTTGGTCCATCACCAACAGTCCTCCTAACACCTTCCTTTTTAGAGTCTCATTTCCCTAAATTCCCTTGAATTTAAAAATAAATTCAAGTGTTTGCTCTGCTACACAAAACAAAACAAACAAAGCAAAACCCGATGTCTCTCTCCAGCTACTGACCCATCTTTCTTTCCCTTCTTAGTTAAGTTTCTTCAAGAACTGTCCACAACTTTCTGGCCCTCCAGCCATTCCTGTGTTCTGGGAGCTGCATCAGCCTCGCTGGATGACAGTCACAGCAAGGAAATGGCAGCATTTGCACAGCTCCTGCCATGAGAAAGGAAAAACTGGTATCTCCTTCTGATACTACTGGCTCATGTTGAAAATGAGCCTGCTGGTATTGACCAGGCCTCACAATGTTCCAAATCAGACCAATATTTCCCACACAGATACCTCATAAGGAAAAGCATATTCCTGCCTCTTCAAAAAAGATTTTAGATGAAAGCATTGTGGATGTTTGTCAAAAGGCTCTTCCTATGGGCCTTTAGATCTAAGACTTAGATAATAAAGGGGGTTAAGAACACAACAGTTACAATTGAGCCTGGTGCTGAGACAAAGAGCCTAACTTAGAGTTAAGGAACAGATAAGGGCAGAACTTAAATTAATACTTAAACCTTTTCTAATTGGTGATGTATAGCAGTCCCTTCCCTAAGGCCTATTTTCCACAAACACCCTCCCTTACACTGGCAGCTGGGATGAGGATAGATAAGAGTAGCTAAAACATAAGCCCCAAAACAAAGGCTGACACATTTAGGGCCTCCATGGTGTTTACGCATTCAGCATCAAGTAAAAAAAGTTTGCACAAACAACTTATTAAACAGCTCAAAAACATTCGTCCTCTTGTGAGCCAGACAGAATGACTCCTAGCCTATCTATATACATAACCTATGACCTAATCTTAGCGTTATTAACTTAGAACAAATATGACCCAACTGAGGTCAAATACAAACAATAATATATCAGAAGTTTATTTTGGGAGGCCTTTAAACAGAAGGCCCAAAGTGTCCTCGAGATAAACAGCCCTACAGCATATCCAGAGGAAGCTACCCTGAGAGTAGATACTAGCAGCCAACTTCTACAGTTGACTCAGCATAAGGCAAGTTGATACCCAGCAACCAGCTCCCACCCTCACCCCAGGTGGTTTATGTGCGGCATTCCTCAGGCACTCCTGGCTGCCCAAGAACAAAGGCAAGGACAGGAAACAAATGATTAAACTGATAGAGTCTCCATCAGTTTTCAAATATCTTAGTAATATTACAAGAAAACGACAATCTTATCAATAGCCTAATCTCCAGGAACTCCCTACTGTCTTAAAGATAATGCTTCCTAGAGGGAAAACAATCTTAGCTTGACAATAACTAGGCCTCCTGTAATCTGTAAATCCTCATTAGCATATGGAAATCCCTTTAAGAAACTTCCTCTTGATTTTACCTCCCCTAACTCCACAGTATATAAGCAGTCACTCTGCACAACGCCAGTGCAGCTCTTTCTGCCCACAGGTGCTGTCCCTGTGATTTAATAAAATCACCTTTTTGTACCAAAGACACAAAGACATCTTCAAGAATTTTTTTTTTTTTTTTTTGCTGTTGTCTCTGAACCCCCACCCCCCAAAACCCCATCATCCCATGCCAGGGAAGGAATGTGACACTAGGGTCAAACTTGGTTCTTTGCCTCAAGGACCTCACTTCTGTTTCCTGCCACACCCTCCCACTCCCCCCACAACTCTTTGAATCCACCAGAATAAACTTCTTTTAGTTCCTCAAAAGCACTACATTCTGATCACTCTGACCCCACCTCATGCTCCTGACTGGAATAGCTTCACCCCAAGACTTCTGTTTGCTCAGCAAACTCCCACTCAACCATTATTTTTTCCCTCCCTGTGAGAAATAAGCCCACTGACCCAATCAAAGGAGGGATGTGGAGACTCGGAGCACAGTGAAGCAAAGCTTTAATCAACGATCTTGCAAGAGCAGGTGTTTGATGGACAGGCACACTCCTGGCAGTTACAGCAGGCAATTTATCTCCTAGTGTGCAAGTCCCTCCCCTGATTCCTCATTGGCTGAGCACTACAGAGTTCATAGCCTTACCCAGAAGTTGCCTATGCCCATGTAAGGCAAAAAGCAGTCTGGCTGGAACAAATGTACATTCCTTGAGGTGATGAAGAGACTTTAGTTCTTTGGTGCGTGCTCATTGCAAAGCCTGCGAAAGATAAGCCTGTGAAATGGAGAGGGGAAGAAGAATCAGGAAGTGAAGTGTCTAAAGGTTTGGGACTCCACTGTGAGGGGTGGAGGGTTTGTACATATTTCCAATAGGTAGACAGCAAAGATTTTATTTGGTATTTCTGAAAACGAATCCTTTCACTTCTCACACCTCAAGCCTGGTGTGAGTGTCCTGCCTGTGACCTCACATCATGGCACCCATCACACTTGCTGTTTTCTTCTCCACTGGCTGGAGTGAGTCTTCACTCACTAGACTTAGGGCAGAGGTTGTGTCTTCTTGCTTACATTTGAACACCTGGTGCTTGGTGAAATTTATTAGCTAAATGAAGAACTGTTTTTGAGAACCTCAAGAAGTGTGGGTATGTGAAGGGTGTGGGAAAGCAAGGACAAATGTTTAGGGAGCCTCTGAGATATCCTATTTCCTCAGTTTTAACCTAGAAACAGGATCTCATGGAGATTAAGCAACTCTAAAATGACACACCCTCCTTGACCCAAGTAGCTACAGGATCATGACCCAATTTGTGGTGCATGATCTGGTTCCCCAGGTTGGACTGCTTCAGATCAGGCCAGGAGGTTTCCTGTGAAGACAGTGACACAGGATCACTCCACTGCAGGTCTGGATAGGGCAGCTGGGATGGGTGGGGTGACTCAGTGGGAGGCTGTAACCTTGGGCAAGGAAGGAGTAGAATGTCGAAGGAGATGGGGAGGCCTACAAACAAATTTTGTTCTTTGTGTCACTGTGTTCCATCTTGGGAATGACACCTAAGCCAGGCTCCAAGTCAGCAGCAAACTGGGGTTTTGTGGGAATACAAAACTTTTATAATATTGGAGAATTAAGGAAAAACATACATGATTATGAATATAAATTAGGCACAAGGCTTTGGAAGGGGCCATGGGAATCCTGTGAAAAATGAAATGGGCTGGTGCTGATGTGTACATGTGGGGCGCTGGTTCTGGTGGAAAATCTATGGTCATTCACAAACATTCATGAAAATTACCTACTTGAGGAACAAGTTTAAAAAAAGCCCCTGACTCCATCCCAAAACTGTTGCCTTGTAATTAGCGGTTGGGGCCTGGAAATCTCAGGTGAGTCTTATTTACTCAGAATGTCTTATTTATGGTATTAGACTCCAGAAAGGAACAGAGAGAAGGGTCCCTGGGGAGATGGGCCAATGGGCGGCTGGGGGTGATGCTGCCCAGGACTCTTTCTGGCCATGTTTACTTGGGAGTGCATGAATTTCAGCTTGCTCCTAATAGAGATGAATTTCATTTTAAGATGTCCAGAGAAAGCATGATGAAGTGTGTGAAGGATTTAGAAGTGATATAAAAGGGAAATGATAGGGAACATCAACTAACACTGAGATTTTGAAGCTGGTCGATGGGAGATGGCAGAACCAATGAGGGAGGACTTAGCCTATTTGGGTTTTGTTTTGTTTTGTTTTTAGCTATAAGCCCAGGTGCTGGAATAGTGAGTGGAATAGGACATTAGGGGACATTACTGCCTAGAGTAGTAAAATGATAGGTTAGGAAACCTGATTGCAAGGGGTTAAATAGCGAGAGACCGAGTCTGGAGAGGAAATGAGGCATCAGGTACACATAATTTCTTAGATAAGTTTGGCAAGGAAATAACAGGGAGAAACAAAGTAGTGTTTTTAGATGTGTATGTTGGGAGTCAAAAGGACAGAAGTGGAGAAGGAAGTAAAGATCCTGGAGGGAGGCAATAACATTATCTTATATACCATTGAATCCCCAGAGCCTAACATAGTGCCTGGGTCTTAGTAGGTGTTCAATAAGTATATATATTTAAACTTCTTACTTTGAAATACTTATAGTTTCCTAGAAAGTTGCAAAAATGGTACAGTGACAATACCTGTCACCCAGCTTCACCCAAAGATGACATCCACATAGCTACAGTACAACTATACTATATCAAATCCAGGAAGTTGACATGGGTACTACACTGACAACCAGACTAGAGAGCTTATTCAGATTTTACCATTTACACATGCATGCATACTATATATGTACAGTTCTATGCAATTTTATCTCATAGATCTGTGTAACCACTGCCACAATCATTCCCTTCTGCTTCCTCTGTATGGTTGCTCCCAAATCCAAGAAATTCTTTCTGAATATTTATTGCAGTTCTGTTGAAGGTCTTGGTGGGGTAGGGAGTGAAAATAGGGCCAGATCAGAAGTAGAGAGCTGAGAGTGCATTAGCTCTACATTAGAATTTTGAAATATGTTTATAGAACCTTGTTTTCTCCAATAAAAATTATTAAAAAGTGTAGGTGACAAGTCAATGAAGTCTTCATGGGAAACTACTGTCTGTGACATGCACCCCTGGCAACTGACTGGATGTTTTTATTTTAACACTCCTGAATGTAAAACTGTCATCAGGTGAGCAGGAGATTAAAAAAGTCATAAAGTTATTTCCAAAGTTAGCACACTTGTGTTCCACTGGATGATTCTTTTGGTTTTGCTCAGGTGAAAACAACAAGTAAAGCATGAATCTCTCTCTTTTGGATGCATTCTGTGAACTCCAATCAGATTTCTACAAATTGAACAGAAGGGTATTTACCTTGAGCAAATTCAGGGTGACTTTCTTCAGAAGTCTTAGCATTTGTTAACTTTTTGCCACCCAATCCAGATTGATTAGTCAAATATAAGGATATGGACTTTCCTCAGGTAGGACGGTAGATTTGCTTCAGGACCAGCACTCTTCTCTGTGACCTACATCGTGAAATGAGTAAAGAAATGTTATGGCGGGGCGCCTGGGTGGCTTAGTCGGTTGAGCGTCCGACTTTCGCATAGGTCATGATCTCCCGGTTCGTGGGTTCGGGCCCCGCGTCGGGCTCTGTGCTGACTGCCAGCTCAGAGCCTGGAGCCTGTTTCAGAGTCTGTGTCTCCCTCTCTCTCTGACCCTCCCCTGCTCGCGCGCTCTCTCTCTCTCTCCTAGAAATAAATAAAACATTAAAAAAAAAAAAAGAAGAAGAAATGTTATGGCAATTCTATCCATTGTTTTGGGGACATGTTTTTTTTTTGACAGATGGTGGCTTCACAAGGGGAAAAACAACAAAGGAAACTTTTCTAACAGTTGGAACCAATTTTAAAGAAGTTATGGAGCATTCTTTCAATGTCTTTGAATTTTCCAATATATATGACAATTATAAATTCTGGATTGTTTTTCCTTCCAGTTACCCAGAAAGGACTCAAATGGAAAAACAGATAAATAGTTTCTAAAATTGACTCAGGTAGTGGCCATAGGAAGTCACAGAAAAGGTTAGCTAGAGATTTCTTAATGGAGTCACGGAGGAGTGTGTTATAAATGGAGCCCCTCCTGTTCCACACTCTGCTTCCAGCTCCCCAGTGGAGTGGAGGTGCCACTATCTAAAGGAAGAGCAGAAGGGAGCATGAATCCGGTTCTGCCTTTCATGTCACACTCTTGGATGCTACTGCCAATAGATCAAAGCTGGCACATGAGATGAAAACTGTCTGCTCTCCCTGGCCAAGGCAGTTCTTCTGCTGGCTATAGTCAGTCAAGATTAGAAAGAACAGGAGAGAAACTTACCAGGAAGTGTAGAAACCCAGAAACAGAAGACATCATTCCACTAAAAGTGTTTTTTACTTTTCTCACCCCAGAAAAAGGCAACAAACCACATTATTCTTCATATGCTGCCAGCGATTTCCAACACGCCTTCTGAGTTCTCAGATGATTTACTCAGTCAGAGATGAGCTCCTCATCACCCACCACTTGGAATCTTAGTGTGAGGAGGGGGCTAAGGATGGTAGCATCTCAGATACAAAGCAGTATTTCGAAAGGTGGGAATAAGATAGGGGGAGTGAGTGACAGTGTGCAAGCCAGGACTACTGTAACTTCCTCCTGTGTCCGCTATAAGGGGAGGCCACAGCCGGGTGGCACCATTCTGTGCTATAAAGACACTGATATGCCTGAGACAACATTCTAGGTAAATAGTAAATCTTCCCCAGGTATTTTAGCTGCCTGATGAGTACAGCACTTGATTTAATGCTGTCTTCTTCAATCATGACATGGCCTCAATTTCCAAATGAAGAAAAAGGAAAGAAAGATTAGACTTTGGGAAATTAATTAAAGGCTGCCAACTGCAATTTTGACATATCAAGTATACAGTACTTCCAGACATTTGAAATAAACATTTCAGTAATCATGAGAAATACTGATCATACCAATAGTTGCACTCACAGAATTGTAGGGGTACATCCTCTTTCTTCCAGTAATTTATAGACACTTAGGAAATAAATCCCTTTTTAGTAAGTAGATGAAAAGAGGAGAAACCTCACCAGTAACTGGAGACTTGCAAGCAAACTCCCCCAAGATACCATGGCCATTAGATTAGCAAACCTTAGAGGTCTGATTATAACAAGTTTTGGCACATTAAAAAATTGGCAAATTGTCTATTGGCAAGGAGACAGCACCTGTCATTGCAGTGGACTGTGGGGAAATGTAACTTGTGCAGGATTCTGGAAAGCCACCTGGCAGGACCCATGAAATCTGCATGGTACAATCTCACTTAGAGATTCTCTTGCCAGTACTGGTGAGGAGACACATCGTAGGACGTTCACTGCAGCATTTCTTGGGATAGTGGGGAACTGGAAGCATCCTACGTGTCTATCACTAGGGTACTGGATAAGCAGAATGAAGGAGGTGAACACCTGGGAGAACTCGCATACAGAAGTAACAAGCCAGGTCTTCAAAGAGCAACAGGGATAAATCTTAAGAACAGCGGTGAGTCACAAAAGGGAATTTATAGGTCACAGTACTACTGGTGTAAGTTAAGAATACACACTCGTGGGGCGCCTGGGTGGCTTAGTCGGTTAAGTGTCTGACTTTCGCTTAGGTCATGATCTCGCAGTTCGTGGGTTCGAGCCCTGCGTCGGGCTCTGTGCTGACTGCCAGCTCAGAGCCTGGAGCCTGTTTCAGTCTGTGACTCCCTCTCTCTCTGACCCTCCCCTGTTCACGCTGTCTCTCTCTCTCTCCTAGAAATGAATAAAACATTAAAAAAAAAAAAAAGAAAAACAAAAAAAAGAATACACACTCGTACACAGGGCAAACACTATATATTTCAAAGGTACATCTATATTTCTAAATAACCACATAGGAAGTAGATGGGAAGGATATATATTTAAAATGCACAAGAGTGGATGCTTATGGGGGAAGGAAATAAAGAGAAGAGAGGACATAAGAAGAAAAAAAAAATAAAACAAAAGAGGAGCCTTGTCCAGACCATGATGATATTGTGCCATGGACAGATGAGTGTACTTTGCTCAACTCTGTGTCCCTGGGTCTAAAGGAAAGAAAAATAATCACAAAAAACCAAGCAATTTCTTCAAAGAAGTGTATGATTTCCTCCTCTTTGGCCATCTGTAACTTGTCTTAGAAGTTTGTAAGACAGAAAAGGGTAAAAGCAGCAAAATATCAGCTATGATTTCAAAAGACTGGCGACCTGGAGAGGGAATAATCATTCTAATGTGATATTAAGGAAGAAATGGTTTTATTCGTCAACAAAGGAAAAGCAGCAAGGTCCATTTTTCTCATGCTCAGAAAAGTTCTTAGCTTTTGACTTACTATAAACTGTCACTCAGCAATTGTTTTTCTGATGTTCCACTTGGCTTCAGGTCATTCAAGATCCTACTAAACCCAGGCTTTTTCTTTGCTCTTTTTTTTCCTCTTTCACTTTTTGTTTAGTTGATAGGTTTCATAAAAATGATGTTTCCCTGCTATTTGACAGGCAGAAATTCCAAGAACTTTTGCCTTGATTAAAGTTGTGTTTCTTTCTTCAGGAAAGAACATCAGTAATCTAATATAACTGAGGTTTGAGAAGCAAAAACATTAACATCAAATTACTGTCCAAAATAATTTTCTATTTCAATATTTTACTAGTTTTTTCCTTCTAATTGTCCCAAAGCACCTTGAACTTTTCATTTATTCATTTTGTTCATTAGAACAACTAGCACAGGCTAAGCGTTAGAGTTGCCTCATCTCTTCCAAACTGGAGAAAGTAGTCTATTCACTCCATTTCTTGGGCAGGACTGCTTCAGCCTCTAGGTTAACTGATCAGTCTGAAGAGATTAAGACTAAACAAAGTCATTCTTCGCTATTATCATCCTTGATTTCATATATGCCTTCTACTAAATAGCATTGGTGAACTCAAGTAGAGCTAATATCCAAATAAAGGGGGAATGACCTTAATTTTTCATATTTGCATCAGATTTGACTTCCATGGTAATATAACAAAATGAGAGTCCCTTACTGATTCCAGAAGAAAGCAAAGAGCAAGCAAAGGCCCTCATGTTTTAATATTTTGTACCAAACCTTGAACTAATGATCAATGTTCCAGTTCATACTATCAAACATGACTTGAAAAAGATAGGAGAGGATAAAGACATAACAAATGGTATTGCAGTGAAAAAAAATTAGTCAGCTTTTGTCCCTTATATACATAAATTCATATTAATCATCTCATAAATCTACCTTTCTTTCATTCACACACACACATACAAAATCAGCTCATGAGAATTGGGAACAGAAGCCATCATACCAGGAAAAAAAAATTGCCTCCGCCAGAATAGAGGTCTCTTGTCCCCACCCCCTGCAAAAAGCAGATATGCAAGAGAAAAACTTGAATGCCTATCCGTCCTGGGGAAGCCCACCCTGCAGCATAGACTGACATGGAGTCATTTATAGTCACACTGCCAGATCAGGAACACCAACCAGGCTCTCTGCCAGCCTTGCCCACGGGGACTGTGAATGGCTCTTGGCAGTGCCCTATCTCTTCCTTTCTTAAGAGTCAAGTGAGTGTCTTTGCCTATCCCTTTTGGAGTCTGTTTTCCCCAGGGGACTTGCTTAAAACCAGGTACTAACAGATAAAAAGTGAGTTTTAAACAGGCTGTTATCTAACCAAGCCATTGATCAATATAAAGATATTAAAACTCATAAGATTTGGGGCACCTGGATGGCTCAGTTGGTTAAGCATCTGAGTCTTGGTTTCGGCTCAGGTCATGGTCTCTTGGTTCGTGGGATCGAGCCCCATGCTGGGCTCTGCGTTGATAGCAGAGACTGCTTGGGATTCTGTCTCTCCCTCTCCATCTGTCCCCTCCCCTGGTTTTGAGCACACTCTCTGTCTCTCAAAATAAATACTTAAAAAACCCTCATAAGACTTTAATTTTTTCTTAGGTTTTTCCTATGTTAAAGAGCAAAGGGAAGATTCCCCCATGCATGTAACTTACCACTTTCATAGAAATGTGTCTTTAAAACTCAGCAACCTGCAAGTATATTCTCTTTCCTTAATCTTTTTATAATCAACTAGTGTCTTCAAATTTATGCGTTCATGACATCAAACTACCTAAAACCATAAACATGTTCACAGGCTTGCCACGCACCAGAGTCTGTTCTCAGGACTCCTTTAATGCTTCAACAGCTTGATAAAGTATTATCATCTTTGCTTTAGAGACAAAGGAACAGAAGCAGAGAGATATTAGGCAACTTGCCCAGTGTCACACAGGCAAATGGGTGGCAGAGTTGCTCCAGAGTCTGTATCTCTAACCTCCTCCCTGTACTCCAGATGGAAACATGGTAGGAAAATAGGCTGGAGGAGCAGACACTCCAGAGAATGTAGGGAGGCCTTATAGGTAGAGTTAGGGTTATGCTGAGACTTCTAAATATGATCAGAAGCCATTGAAGGGTTTTGAGGGGGGGAAGTGACAGGATCTGATTTAAGTTTTTAAAAGGTTGCTTTGGCTGCTTTGCAGAGAATGAAGGTGGGAGCAGGTGTAGGAGAAGAGAGATAACTGGAAGTCAATGGCACTAAAGAGATGATGAGGCTTGGAGGAGGGTGACAGTGGGGAGTCGGGTAAAAAGGGGTCAGATTTACTGATGGATTGGATGTGACATGTTGGGAGGGACTGAGTCAAGGATGTCTCTGCAGCTTTTGGGTTGCGCAAGTGAATGGAGCTATCTTTTCTACTTGGACATGTTCTACTTGGACATGCTAAGTATGGAAAGCCTAAAGAGCATGCAAATGGAGATGGTGAGCAGGTTGTTGGATATTCAAAACTGCTTTCTATGCTTTTTATCTTAAGGAGAAGGAGGACTCCATGTTTGGGGCAGAATTTCAACTCAGAGACTTCAATCCAGCCTTCCTTTAAGTCCAGGTCTGATCTTACCAACTGAGCAGTATGGCTATGCATTCCCCTGCCTCGCTGCCTCCACTGTGGCCAGTCTCATCCTGAGTGCTCCTTAACCAAATAGCAGTCTAAAGGACCAACAGGAATTTACCAGAAGAACAAAGAAAGGACATGTTTAGCAGGGGGAACCATTTGTGTAAAGTCAAGGAAGTTTGAAACTGCATATTATGTTTCAGAGATTTACAAGTAGTTTTCTTCTTATATATGAATTGCATGGGAATGAGTGACAGGAATATGAGTATCAAATAAGATCATTCATTCAAAAATATTTATGTGCCTGACAAGATCACTCTTCTCATGGAACTTAGGTGTGTGTGTGTGTGTGTGTGTGTGTGTGTTCGTTCTTTGGAGACCTTAAACTATTAGATAAAAATACATGTATTTCTAATGTGTTGGATAATAAACTAGAGAAACAAGGTTACCTCAGGAAATGGTAGCAATGTTATAAATAGGGTAAGGTGACACAAAGTGACTTAAGAGACTAACTTTGGGTAGTCAGTGCTGGAGTGCATTTGACCTGAGTCTTAAAGGCAAGTGCACAGAGTCTCAAAGCTTCCCCCCCACCCCCGCCCCAAAAGTGAGTTTGGCATGTTAAAAGAAGGCCAGGGTAACTGAGTATGAACTGCAGGAGGAAAATGGAATAGGTGAAGGTCAGAGAGATGGCAGAGGACAAGACAAGGGGGTTTCAGGTTTCTAGGTGGGAAGGGATGCCACAAGAGAGTTTTAAGCAAAGATGTATATGATGTTATTTGTTTTATATCATATACATTATATCATATGTAAAGAAAGTGAGTTATTGCTGGTAAGAAGGTAGCATGGAGACCAGCTCTGAAGTCATTTCTCTGTTCCCCATTAGATGTTGATGGGATCTTCAACTAGGGTGTAGGGTGCTAGCATCAGAGATGAAGAGAAGGGGACAGATTGGTATGAATTTTGGAGGTAGAACCAACTGGGTCAGTTGATAGGTTAGATGGGGGCAATAGGAAGGAGGTGAAGAGAGGACTCAATAGAAGTCCTGGGTTTCTGCTGGGATAGGAAGACAGGAACATAACATGGGAGATTGGGGCAAGAGAGTCAATAATCCTCTCTTGGGTTGCTTAAATTTAACTTCCAATATGAGTCATCAGCTCATGGATGATGTAAGCACACTCTCTGTGGGAACTGTAAAGTACCAGAAAATAAAGTCACATCTCTTGTGGCAAGATAATATTTGGAAATACTGGCTGATGTGCTTCCCCCTGGCCATGCCTCTTCCTATTATTCAGGTGTGAGAGCATTCCACACTCCTGGCCTTCAGAGTGGGTCCTTATGGCAGGAATGCAAAAAGAATCCAGTCTGGGCTCAAAACAGGCCCATGAAACTCTTGGCAGACACACTAGGAACAAAGACAGGAGATGCTATGGACAGGAATGCCAAAGGCAAGTGTCCTCGTCCCATGCGCTGTCCTGAATCTACTACAGGAAGTTTGTGTTATGAGGTTCCCATAATTGGGTGGGGATGAGATAGAATTTAAGTCTGTATCTATATATCTATATCTTTTTTTTCTTCCAAGTTTTAATTTAAATTCAAGTTAGTTAATATACAGTGTAGTATTGGATTCAGGAGTAGAATTTGGTGATTCATCACTTAAATAGAACATCCAGTGTTTGTCACACAAGTGCCCTCCTTAATACCCATTACCCATTTAGACAATCCCTCCCCCCACCAGCAATCCTCAGTTTGCTTATGGTTTGCCTCCCTCTGTTTTTATCTTTATTTTTCCTTCCTTTCTCCTATGCTCATCTGTTTTGTTTCTTATTTTTTTTAATGTTTTATTTCTGAGAGAGAGAGCTAGTGAGAGAGAGAGAGACAGGGACAGAGAGAGATAGCGTGAGCAGGGGAGGGTCAGAGAGAGAGGGAGACACAGAATCCGAAACAGGCTCGGGGCTCTGAGCTCGCAGTCAGCATGGAGCCCGACGTGGGGCTCGAACCCATGAACCATGAGATCATGACCTGAGCCGAAGTTGGACGCTTAACTGACTGAGCCACCCAGGCGCCCGTTTTGTTTCTTAAATTCCACATGAGTGAAATCATACAGCATTTGTTTTTCTCTGATTTCACTTAGCATAATATGCTCTAGTTCTATCCATGTTATTGCAAATGGCAAGATTTCATTCTCTTTGATGGCTGAGTGATATTCCATTACACACACAACCCACATATTCTTTATCCATCAGTCAATGGACGTTTGGTCTCTTTCCATAATTTGGCTACTGTTGATAGTGCTTCTCTAAACACTGGGGATACTTGTGCCCCTTTGAATCAGCATTCCTGTATCATTTGGATAAACACCTAGTAGTGCAATTGGTCATAGGGTAGTTCTATTTTTAATTTTTTGAGAAACCTGGACACTGTTTTCCAGAGTGGCTGCACCAGTTTGCATTCCCATCAGCAGTGCAAAAGTGTTTCCCTTTCTTCATATCCTCACCAACATCTGTTGTTTACTAAGCTGTTAATTTTGGCCATTCTGACAGGTGTGAGGCAGTATCTCACTGTGGTTTTAATTTGTATTCCCCTGATAATGAATGGTGTTGAACATTTTTTCATGTGTCCTGTTAGCCATTTGTATGTCCTCTTTGGAGAAATATCTATTCATGTCTTCTGTCCATTTCCTCACTGGATTATTTATTTTTTGGGTGTTGAGTTTGATAAGTTCTTTATAGATTTTGGATACTAACCCTTTATCAGAGATATCATTTGCAAATAGCTTCTCACATTGCCTAGGTTGCCTTTTAGTTTTGTTATTTCCTTTACTGTGCTGAAGCTTTTTATCTTAAAGAGGTCCCAACAGTTAATTTTTGCTTTTGTTTCCATTGCCTCTGCCAACATATCTTGTAGGAAGTTGCTATAATCAAAGTAAAAGAGCTTGCTGCATGTTTTACTTTTAGGATTTTGATGGTTTCCTGTCTCACATTTAGGTCTCTTATCCATTTTGAATTTATTTTTTGTGTATGGTGTAAGAAAGTGGCCCAGTTTTCCCATCAGCATTTGTTGAAGAGACTTTTTTTCCCCCGACTGGATATTGTTTCCTGCTTTGTCAAAGATTAGTTGACCATATTGTGGGTCCATTTCTGGGTTTTCTATTCTGTTCCATTGGTCTTTGTGTCTGTTTTTGTGTCAGCACCATACTGTCTTGATATTAAAGCTTTGTAATACAGCTTGAAGTCTGGAATTGTGATGCTTCCTGCATTGCTTTTCTTTTTCAACATTTCTTTGGCTCTTTGGGGTCTTTTGCGGTTCCATACACATTTTAGAATTGTTCTAGCTCTGTGAAAAATGCTAGTGGTATTTTGATGGGGACTGCATAAATGTATAGATTGCTTTGAGTAGACATGTTAACAATATTTTCTTTTCCAATCCATGAGCATGGAATGTTGTTTCCATTTCTTTTTGTCTTTTTTGATTTCTTTCCTAAGTGTTCTATAGTTTTCAGAGTACAGATATTTTTTACTTCTTTAGTTAGATTTATTCCTAGGTATCGATGGTTTTTGGTGCAATTGTAAATGGGATTGATTCCTTGATTTTTCTTTCTGCTGTTTCATTATTGGTGTATGAAAATGTGAAACATTTCTTCCATACATCTATATCTAATCTCTTTTTTTTATATTTGTGTAATAGCCAACCCAACTCAGTACTCCTGTATATGCCAAAGAAAACACTTCCTTGTATTAGCACATTTAATCTTCATGTTAATCTTTTAGGTGGGAATAAAATCTCCATTTTTACAAATGGGGGATCTGAAGCACCCAAAGATACAGTCACATGTTTTGCACATCTGAGTCTACCCTATCAAATCCCTACCTATAATTTCACACCCTTGTTTCCTCAACCCTCAGTGAGATAGAGAATGATTGTTTCCCTGGAATGCTAGAATATTTACCCTAACAGAGTAATAAAGTTTCCATTGCAGTTTTTAAATGCCAGTGCAATTTCCTCTAGCTTTTATCCATCAAGTTTTCAAAAATTGTAAGGCCTGACTCTGGTCGCCTCCTAGCCATCCACCGGCTGGTTTGGCTTAGTTTTATCACTGATGGGACATGCTTGGTAAGACCTAGTATGACCCTCCTGAGGTGTGTTGGCAATTCCAGGTCAAGGCTATTTTGACTTTCTTTTTCAAGCAAATGGAGCTGCAGTGTCTCTCTGGTGAGTAGAAATGTGTATATATAGAACACGAGCTGTGAGAGATTTAGCAGCATGCAGATCATTCCAGAACCATAGGGTTCTTTGTTTAAGCTGGTAACAATCCAGTGATGCAGTCACTCCTACCATGTGAAAATGAACAATTACACCTGGGAGTAATAGTTCTTGAGCTTTTGCATTATCAATAGACTTGAATTTATTTGCTTAAAGATGGAAAACTATGGATGTCTCATTGTCTGGGTGGGAAGTATCATCCTCCCCAGAAATGCAGGTCATGTTCAGAGCTCAGTTGCCAGGCAGGTGTGGAGAGCTCATCGTGGAATCACCCTTTCTAGAAAGTACCAGTAACAAATCAAACACCCAGACAGAAAAAAGGCTCCTTGGGACAGAATTGTCTAAAAGGTACTGCTTTCTTCCAACATTTCTATAGCTTTTGTCTAGAATTTACAATCTCTTCTTGATTTTTTTTTTTTTTTTGAATTCTGGTTCATCTATAAAATGGAGCTCTCAGTTCTGCCACCAAGTGGCTAGCCCAGAATTTCATAGCATTCTTCTGCCATGTAGTTACCTACTCCAGGCGAAGAAACAAACTTTCATATGGAGGGCTGGATAACATTGCCCTTCCCTTCTCCCAGTAAAAAATGGGCTCTTGCAGCAATTCTCCATGGATGTGTCAGAACCAAAAAGTAGAGCAGGCCTCTCTCTCCTGGTACCTCACTTACCCCTAATCCTTACTGTCTCTTCTGCATCTCTACAGCCAGCTGGTCTCCTCAAAGGGCATTTCGGTTGGTACATTCTGTACTGTTGTTGTAACAAAATGGGTCACATTTTAGGGCTTTTAGCTTTTGCAGTCGTGACAGGGCAAAGACTGATGTGGTAGGTGTCGTGTTCAGCACTCCTTCCTACTTCCTCTCTACCTCTCCCAGGGAGGGGCATTCATCCTCCCCACTGATCTCTGTGCTTTCTTTTTTTTTTTTTTAATGTTTATTTCTGAGAGAGAAAGACAGCACGAGTAGGGGAGGGTCAGAGTGAGAGAGGGAAACAGAATCTGAAACAAGCTCCAGGCTCTGAGCTAGCTGTCAGCACAGAGCCCGACACGGGACTCGAACCCACAAACCGTGAGATCATGACCTGAGCCGAAGTTGGACGCTTAACCGACTGAGCCACCCAGGCGCCCCTCTGTGCTTTCTTTTATTAAGGACAAACTGGGTAGTGGTGGGAAGGAAAACAGAAGGAAAGCAGAGTTGGGGGAAGATAGACAAGCCCAATTGGGGCAAGAATTTGGTGGGTTTTGGAGCGAGACCAGTTGAGGGGCTTGAGAGAAGTAGGAGAAATAGGCTTTCTAGAAGTGTTGTGATGAGTTACAGATTTCAATTAACATTCTTCAAGAGACACAAAGATTGGAAGACATACTAACATTACTTTGGTTACCAGACTGTATTTCTTAGTGCTGCTTGGTACGCAAATCCAGTCACCTGGAACCAGAACATTTATTTGGATCTTAGTGTAGTTTGTTGAGGGATAAGCAGTCAGGTTCCATAGGGTGGACCCTGTGAGAGTAACACTACCTGTTTTTGGCACTTTCCAGTGTAAGTCCCCCTTCTTTACCCCAGGACCCACTTGGCTGCAATTCCTGAATTCTGACCTCTGGTGGGCTACAGACATATCCCAGTTTAGGGGTCCATGAAAATTGATCTTTCCATCAGAAAACCTCTGATTTTCTTTTAAAATCAGAAGAAAAAATGAATATAAATGAGGCTGGATTGTATTTTTGTACTAATGCCATTGTAAAATACAATTTTTCAATATTTATGGAGGAAAGATCTCATAAAGGCAAAGCCCTCAAAACAGCCTCTGTCCTGTACCACCTCCTGAGATCCCACAGCCTACTACAATCTCTTGGGGATGGTTAAATTCAGGGTTGAAATGTTTGCAGCTCTGACTGCCAACAGACCTAACCAAATCCTCCAGGTTTGCTTTTAATAAAATCTGTACAGTAGCTTGATCTTCATCTAACTCTTCTATGGCTGAATTGTTCTGCATCTGGGTGAACTCTTCAAACTCCAGCACATCAGCACAATCCTTTCACATTCCCAGCTGCTTATTTCAGTGGGTCATTCTTTTCACAAACTTCTATATGTTTCCAATATGTTATTATTGACACCTTTTCATTCGACTAAATATAATCCGAATAAAAGTTTTACTGCTTGAGGAACTCCACTTCAGATGGGATTCAAATATGATTTGGGAGCCACTCTGTAGCATACAGAGTACCTAGAGAGATATGAGACATCTAGGGCCTGACACAGGAAAGGACTCTTTGTATTTGTGGCTGTGCTCACCACAGTCTTGAATCTAATGGTCAGGTCAAATGCCTCCCAAATGGACTTCCCTTTTCCATTCTAGTCCCTCAAACCTGTGTTCCATACCACAACTGGAACGATCCATTAAAACACAAATCTGAATACATCAATGTGAATTGTGTGTGCCTAAAGCCCTGTATTTGGGGAAAAAACCAAGATGCTAATATGGCCCACATGGCCTGGGGATCTGGCCTTTCACCATGCAGATTCTCCATCCCACTGATGGCACTCCTTGCACAGGCATCCCAGCTTTTGGACCACACCCCTCGTTCTCCACCCCACAGCCTTCAAGCTTGTATTCCCCAGCACCATCAGCTGCTCTTCTTTCCTTATCCTTCAAGGAACGGCATTACTGTTGCTCTCTCAGAAATTTGTCTGACTCTCAAATCTACAAACCCTCAATATCTTCACTGGCCACTTTGTATTTCTTTGGAGCACTTATCCAAACCTGAGATGACATTTGTGTGATTACTTATTTAATGTCAGTCTCTCCCATTGGATCATAAACTCCATGTGGGCAGGGTCTATATTTATCTTGTTAATCATATGTCTCCAATGTCTAGCACCAAGCCTAGTT
The DNA here is from genome assembly GCF_003009895.1 of Hyaena hyaena. Classification (NCBI taxonomy): domain Eukaryota; kingdom Metazoa; phylum Chordata; class Mammalia; order Carnivora; family Hyaenidae; genus Hyaena; species Hyaena hyaena. Next base: position 80,604 of record NW_024081354.1, on the reverse strand, counting down.
TGCTTACGAAGTTATAAAGATTTTTTTTTTAAATGAATGACTAAATCCATAGTATAATGAGATCTTTATAGTTAAGATTTTAGAATGGGTCTGCTATTGATTTCTTGTTCTTCCTTACTAAAGAACTAATGATAAATCCATGTAGTGTGGCTGAGAATAATCTGTATTTTTTCTGGACCCTCTTCTGGATGACATATATTGTTCTTGTCCTGCTATGAGTCCTATTCTACTTCAGGACTCCTGGTGTTCATCACAGTTCTTTGCTTTATGCTTTTGCACTCGCTCAAAGCACAGTCATGAAATCTCCTCTATTAGTGATTTCTACTGAAGTCTTGGAATCTCTCCAATTTGCTTTGTAGCTTTCTGGGTGTCTCTTTAACTTTCTAATGAAAAGGACTTCGTGATGCTGTGGTCTTATTTAACTTGAGCATCCTGTATCTGTGTTCTCTTTGGTAGCTTCATTCTCTCTGCAGGACTGCACTCCATGACTGCGGTTGTGAGGGCACCTGCATTCTGGAATAACAATAAGAGTTTTTACTGAGTGCTTAATATGTGTTAGGCACTGTTCTAAGTATTAACGCATTTTTAAAAATGTTATTTGTTTATTTATTTATTTATTTATTTATTTATTTCTAGGAGAGAGAGAGAGACAGCGTGAGCAGGGGAGGGTCAGAGAGAGAGGGAGTCACAGACTGAAACAGGCTCCAGGCTCTGAGCTGGCAGTCAGCACAGAGCCCGACGCGGGGCTCAAACCCACCAACCGCGAGATCATGACCTAAGTGAAAGTCGGACGCTTAACCGAGTAAGCCACCCAGGCGCCCCAAGTATTAACACATTTAATCCTCAGACAAAATTAATGAGGAAAGAACTATTATAATCCTCATTTACAGATCAGAAAAACCAAGACAAAAGAGTTTAACTAACTTGCCCAAGGACATACTCTAACAAATAATACAGCCAAAATTCAAACCTAGGCAGCTTGGCTCAAGAGTTCTGCTGGTCGCTACTAAATACCAGGCCTCCTTAGGGACTCATGATGGCTATGACATTTCTGGGTAGCTTCATTAATTAAACCCCTCAATGAAAGAAATAATTAGAGTGGCTCAGGGAATCCTTTTCTGCTATGACTATGGTACTGTAGGTAGACGGTAGGTAGATATGGAATTTTCTTCTGGCTTGGCAGTAACTGTTACCTCGGCCAGTCACTCTTTATCAAATGGGAGCAGCTGCTTTCTGTTCATCAAAAGGAACTGGCATAAATACATGGGCTGAAAATAAGGTAGATATTTAGAAGCTGATGTGCATATCATTTGGCACAGTACTGGTCATAATAGGAACTCAAAAATGACTCAAATGAAGAAAATAACACAAGTGGGATGGGCTCTTCAGTTCGAGTTCCTGGCTGATTTTCTGTGTTGAAGTCCATTTCTCCAATTTAACAGAAGATACGGAAATAATTAAATGCACCCAAGAAGCTAAAAGATCAAGGGATGATGCTGGAAAATGGTTATTGTCTAAAGTCTTAACACTTAAACCATCAGAACATATCAGGTAAGACATTTCTCGCTGGGCTTCCATGCACCACCAAGGAGCAGCTGGATTCTCTTGGAGGACTATCTTTCCTGGGCATCTCTTCCCATACACTCCCTCCCTATATCTTTCTGATATAGTCTCTTAACACTATCTTGCCTTATGTAGCCTACTCAACAATCCAAACCTACTGCCATGCCAGGAACTCTCAAACTTAGTCCTCTGCTTTGCCTTGGGCACTTTTATACCTCCTTTTTTTTTTTTTTTTTAATATATTTATTTATTTCTAGGAGAGAGAGAGAGAGACAGCGTGAGCAGGGGAGGGTCAGAGAGAGAGGGTGATACAGACTCTGAAACAGGCTCCAGGCTCCAAGCTGGCAGTCAGCACAGAGCCCGACGAGGGGCTCGAACCCACGAACCGCGAGATCATGACCTAAGCGAAAGTCGGACGCTTAACTGACTAAGCCACCCAGGCGCCCCTATACCTCCTCTTCTTGATGTGCCTTGTTTTATTTTCCTCTGCTCATTAATGCTATGTCTCATGCTTATCTTCCCCTGCCTCAATTTTGTTCCTAATTTCTTTTCTGCTCATTTCCCCTTTAGAACCATTTTTTATCACAATGCTATCAAAATGGAAATTAATGATACAAAATAAAGACATCTAGCCACAGATAAATTTTAAATTCTAAATATTTAGCTTCAAAGAGAGAATAAAAACAGAAAATACAGACTTATGACAATAAATGGCAACGAAAAGTTTATATATCTGTGAGATGCAACCACGACTACATTTAAGGGGGAAATTTCATAACATTAAATGTTTTTATTTTTAACTCAGAGTGATTAAAAATAAAAGAACTAAACTTTCAACTCAAGAAAGTAGAAAAATAAATCAAGAGAAAGTAGCCCTAGGTATAGAAAAATAACAAAAGCAGAAAAAAATATTTAGAAAAAGAGAAAAGAGTAGATAAAACCAAAACTTTTTCTGAAAAATCTAATAATTTTATTATCTAATAAGTATGTTAAAAAAGAGAAAATTCAAATAAACAAAATTAGTAATAAGAATTAGGATATAATTATTAGGTGGGCTGCCTGGGTGGCTCAGTCAGTTGAGTGTCCACTCTTGATTTCAGCTCAGCTCATGATCCTGGGGTCGTGGGACTGAGCCCCAAGCTGGGCTCTGTGCTGAGCATGGAGCCTGCTTGAGATTCTCTCTCCCTCTGTCCCTCTCCCCGCTCATACTCTCTCTCTCAAAAAAAAAATAACAACAAAAAACAACCCAGGATATACCCATTATGTTCAATTTTATGCCTATAAATTTGGATTGCTTGTACTACTAAAAATTTAGGGCAAATGCGCTTCATTGGAAAAATAGCTTGATATATCTAAATACCACAGAAAAGAATTTAGCCATTAAAAATAATGAAGAATTTGGGGCACCTGGGTGGCTCAGTGGTTGAGTGTTGGACACTTGATTTCAGCTCAGGCAATAATCCCAGAGCCTACTTAAGATTCAATCTCTCTTCCTCTCTCCACCCTGCCACTCCCCTGTGCTCTCTTTCTCTCAAATTAAAAAAAAAAATACATTGCTACAGACAGATTGTGAAGGGCTCTGGCCCAGGATTAACCCTGACAAGGGGGATTCCAGAGTCTTCTCTCCCTGTTCAACGTTTAACCTGCTTAATTTGGCCCCTTTGCCACTGATTTTCCTTGGTCTCCTTACAGTCTTAATGGCTCTTTCATCATCAAATCCAGCAAATCTTCCACTTGAAACTTATAACAACTCAGCAGTCAGTTTAAGAATGTTTATTTCTGAGGGGTATAAATGTGTATGTTCATAACATACAAGACACAGTACATGCCCTCAAGAAACTGACAGTTGCATCTAATGATTCAGTAAAAACAACAAAGCAAGATTTTATTAAGTACCTCAAAGCAAATTTGTAAGGTTGTTCTGAGGCTTCAGGTAGATAGAACATATGAAAATGCTTTGTAAACTGGAAAGTGGCATTCAAAAATTGATAATTGTTATATTCCTTGTTACAGTTGCAACAAAAACTCCTGACAACCTGCATTATATGTAAATTGTCTCCTTAATGTTAAACTCTTGCTTTGCCTGCCACCCTTTTCACCCTTCACAAAACCCACAAGACCTACCCCAGTGGTGAAAATAATGGATGCAAAAGGAGCAGCACCCCAAAAGAAAAAGGTGAAAGGGAATGAGAGGAAATTTAAAAAGGACTTATTGAGTGGGTACATGGCAATATCATTTTTTAAATTTATTTTTTAATAGTTTATTGTCAAGTTGGTTTCCATATAACATCCAGTCCTCATCCCAACAAGTGCCCTCCTTCATGCCCATCACCCTTTTCCCCCTCTCCTCTAACCCCATCAATCCTCAGTTTGTTCTCAGTATTTAAGAGTCTCTTATGGTTTGCCTCCTTCCCTCTCCCCGACTATTTTTTTCCCCTTCCTCTGCCCCATGGTCGTCTGTTAAGTTTCTCCTGTTCCACTTATAAGTGCAAATATATGATATCTGTCCTCTGCCTGACTTATTTCACTTAGCATAACACCCTTGAGTTCCATCCACATTGCTACACATGGCCAGATTTCATTCTTTCTCATTGCCATGTAGTATTCCATTGTATAAATAAACCACATCTTCTGGATCCATTCATCAGTTGATGGACATTTAGGCTCTTTCCATGATTTGGGTATTGTTGAAAGTGTTGCTATGAACATTGGGGTACATGTCACCCTATGCATCAGCACTCCTGTATCCCTTGGGTAAATTCCTAGCAGTGCTACTGCTGGGTCATAGAGGAGTTCTATTGTTAATTTTTGAGGAACCTCCATACTGTTTTCCAGAGAGGCTGCACCAGTTTACATTCCCACCTACAGTGTTGGAGGGTGCCTGTTCCTCTACATCCTCGCCAGCATCTAGTCTCCTGATTTGTTCATTTTAGCCACTCAGACTGGTGTGAGTTGGTATCTCAGTGTGGTTTTGATTTGTATTTCCCCGATGATGAGGGACACTGAGCATCATTTCATGCGTCTGTTGTCCATCCTCTTTGGAGAAGTGTCTGTTCATATCTTCTGCCCATTTCTTCACTGGATTATTAGTTTTTCGGGTGTGGAGTTTGGTTAGTTCCTTATAGATTATAGACTAGCCCTTTACCTGATGTCATTTGCAACTATCTTTTCCCATTCTATCGGTTGCCTATTAGTTTCATTTATCGATTCCTTTGCTGTGCAGAAGCTTTTTATCTTCTGTTGAGGTCCCAACAGTTCATTTTTGCTCTTGATTCCCTTGCCTTTGGAGATGCGTCGAGTAAAAAATTGCCGCAGTTGAGGTTAAGGAAGTTGTTTCTTGCTTTCTTCTCTGGGATTTTGATGGTTTCCTGTCTCACATTCAGGTCTTTTATCCATTTTGAGTTTATTTTTGTGCATCGTGTAAGCAAGTGCTCTAGTTTCATGCTTTTGCATGTTTCTGTCCAGTTCTCCCAGCACTATCTGTTAAAGAGTCTGTCTTTTTTCCATTGGATACTCTTTCCTGCTTTGTCAAAGATTAGTTGGCTGTATATTTGTGGGTCCGTTTATGGGTTCTCTATTCTATTCCATTGGTCTGTTTGTCTGTTTTTGTGCCAATACCATACTGTCCTGATGATTAAAGCTCTGTAGTAGAGGCTAAAGTCTGAGATTGTGACGCTTCCCACTTAGGTTTTCTTCTTCAATATTACTTTGGCTATTTGGGGTCTTTTGTGGTTCCATACAAATTTTAGGATTGTTTGTTCTAGCTTTGAGAAGAATGCTGTGCAATTTTGATTGGGATTACACTGAATGTGTAGATTTCTTTGGGCAGTAATGACATTTTAACAATATTTATTCTTCTGATCCATGAGCATGGAATGTTTTTCCATTTCTTTGTGTCTTCTTCAATTTCCTTCATAAGTTTTCTATAGTTCTCATCATGTAGATCTTTTACATCTTTGGTTAGGTTTATTCCTAGGTATTTTATGTTTTTTTTGTGCAGTTAGGAGTGGGATCAGTTTCTTGATTTGTCTTTCTGTTGCTTCATTATTGGTGTGTAAAAATGCAACCAATTTCTGTACATTTATTTTGTACCCTGTGACTTTGCTGAATTCATAGATCAGTTCTAGTAGGCTTCTGGTGGAGTCTGTTGGGTTTTTCTATGTAGAGTATCATGTCGTCTGTGAAAAGTGAAAGTTTGACTTCTTTTTTGCCAATTCTGATGCCTTTGATTTCCTTTTGTTGTCTGATTGCTGATGCTAGGACTTCCAGCACTGTGTTAAACAACAGGGGTGAGAGTGGACATCCCTGTCGTGTTCCTGATCAGAGGGGGAAAGCTCTCAGTTTTTCCCCATTGAGGATGATGTTAGCTGAAGGCTTCTCATAGATGGCTTTTATGATGTTTAAGTAGGTTCCTTCTATCCCGACTTTCTCTAGAGTCTTTATTAAGAAGGGATGCTGTATTTTGTCAAATGCTTTTTCTGCACCTATTGACAGAATCATATGTTTTTTTTCTTTTGTTAATGTGATGTATCACATTGATTGATTTGCGAATACTGAACCAGCCCTGTAACTCAGGAATGAATCCCACTTATCTTGGTGGATAATTCTTTTTATATGCTGTTGAATTCGATTTGCTAGTATCTTGTTGAGGATTTTTGCATCTGTATTTATCAAGGAAGTTGGTCTGTAGTTTTCTTTATTTACTGGGTCTCTGAATGAAAGTGATGCTGGCTTTGTAGAATGAGTCCAGAAGTTTTCCTTCCATATCTATTTTTTGGAATAGCTTGAGAAGAAGGGGTATTAACTCTGATTTAAATGTCTGGTAGAATTCCCCAGGGAAGCCATCTGGCCCAGGGTTCTTATTCATTGGGAGATTTTTGATAACTGATTCAATATCTTCACTAGTTATGGGTCTGTTCAGATTTTCAATTTCTTCCTGTTTGAATTTTGGTAGTGTGTCTGTGTTTAGGAATGCATCCATTTCTTCTAAGTTGTCCAGTTTGTTGGCATATAATTTTTCATAGTATTCCTTGTAATTGCTTGTATTTCTGAGGGGTTTGTTGTAATCAGTCCATTTTCATTAATGATATTTTCTATTCGAGTGCTCTCTCTTTTCTTTTTGAGAAGCCTGGCTAGAGGTTTATCCATTTTGTTTATTTTTTCAAAAAGCCAACTCTTGGTTTCATTGATCTGTTCAACTGTTTTTTTTAGATTCTATATTGTTTATTTCTGCCTTGATTTTTATTATTTCTCTTTTTCTGCTGGGTTTGGGGTGTTCTTGCTGCTCTGCTTCTAGTTCCCTTAGGAGTGCTCTTAGATTTTGTATTTGCACTTTTTCTAGTTTCTTGAAATAGGCCTGGAGTGCAATGTTTTTCTCTTAGGACTGCCTTTGCTGCATCCCATAGAGTTTGGGTTGTTGTATTTTCATTTTCATTTGTTTCCATATATTTTTAAATTTCTTCTCTAATTGCCTGATTGGCCCATTCGTTCTTTAGTAGGGTGTTCTTTAACCTCCATGTTTTTGGAAGTTTTCCAGACTTCTTCCTGTGATTGATTTCAAGTTTCATAGCATTGTTATCTGAAATTGTGCAATTCTTTTATATTTATTGAGGGCTGCTTTATGTCCCAGTATGTGATATATCTTGGAGAATGTACCATGTGCACTCAAGAAGAAAGTGAATTCCATGGCCTCAGGATGTAGAGTTCTAAATATATCTGTCAAATCCATCTGGTCCAATGTGTTGTTCAGGTCCATTGTTTCTTTAGTGATATTCTGTCTAGTTGATCTATCCATTGCTGTTAAGTGGAGTATTAAAGTCCCTTCCTATTAGCACATTATCCATAAGACTGTTTATGTTTGTGATTGTTTTATGTATTTGGATGCTCCCGAATTTGGTACGTAGACATTTATAATTATTAGCTCTTCCTGATGGATCGACCATGGGATTATTATATAATGCCCTTCTTCATCTCTTGATACTTCCTTAACTTTAAAGTCCAGTTTGTCTGATATAAGTATAGCTACTCCAGCTTTCTTTTGACTTCCAGTAGCATGATAGATATTTCTCTGTCCCCTCACTTTCAATCTGAAGGTGTCCTCAGATCTAAAATGAGTCTCTTGTAGGCAGCAAATAGATGGATCTTGTTTTTTTTTTTTTTTAATCCATTTGGATACCCTATGTCTTTTGATTGGCACCTTTAGTCCATTTACATTTAGTGTTCTTATTGAAGAATATGGGTTTAGCCATTGTGTTCTCTATAGGATTCCTGCTTGTAGTGGTTTCTCTGGTATCTTGTGTTCCTTGCAACATTTTCCTCATAGAGTCCCCTTTCGGGTTTCTTGTAGGGCTGGATTAGTGGTGATGAATTCCTTCAATTTTTGTTTGTTTGGGAAAACATTTATCTCTTCTTCTATTCTGGATGGCAGGCTTGCTGGATAAAGGATTCTTGGCTGCATATTTTTTCTGTTCATCACATTGAAGATCTCCTGCCATTCCTTTCTGGCCTGCCATGTTTCAGTAGATAGGTCTGCAACTGGTTGGTCTACCTTTGTATGTTAGGCCCTTTTATCCCTAGCTGCTTTCAGAATTCTCTTTATCCTTATACTTTGCCAGTTTCACTATGATATGTTGTGCAGAAGGTCGATTCAAGTTACATCTGAGGTGAGTTCTCTGTGCCTCTTGGATTTCAACGGATATTGTTCTGTTTGATTGCATCACACAGTTCTCAAATTCTCCTTTTGTGCTCTTGGATCAATTTATCTTTTTCTCAGCTTCCTCTTTTTCTATAATTGTGTCTTCTAATTCACCTAGTCTCCTCTCTGACTTTTCAATCCATGCAGTGGCCACTTTTTATTATGCACCTCATTCATAGCATTTTTTAATTCATCACAACCGTTTTTAAGCTCCATAGTCTTTGTAGCAATAGCATCTCTCTAGTGTCTTCCATGCCTTTTTCAAGCCCAGTGATTAATTTTATGATTATTCTAAATTCTTGTTCAGTTATGTTGCTTATATCTGTTTTGACCAATTCTTTAGCTGTCACTTCTTCCTGGAATTTCTTTAGAGGAGAGTTCTTCCATTTCATCATTTTGGCTAGCTTTCTCTCACCTGTAAGTTTTAAAAGCTTGTTATGCACTCTGCACCTGTGAGTACTGCTATATTAAAGGAGGCTCATAGACTGTCTAGGGTCTGTCCATTCAGGAAGTGTTCTTTTAATGGTGTCCCTTGGTCTCTGTTGTTGAGACTTTCGTTATTTTATTTGGGATTCTCCACCATGTGTACTTTGGCTTGTTTCCTGCGGTAGCCCTGGAAAGGAAAGCAGACAAACAAACAGGGAACAAAACCACCCAAACGCACAAACAAATCAAACAAGCAAGCAAACCAAAAGCGAACAAAACAAAACAAGAACAACAAAAGACAAAGGACAGTCTAAAAGTATAAAACCAGAAATCCTGGCTACAAATAAAGAGCAGGGTACAGGCAGTGCTGATGGAGAAGCATATACAAAGAGAAATGACAGGGATGGGGAGAAAGAGAAATTGAACATTGACCAGGCAGAGAGACTAAAAGGCTTAATTCAGATAGAGAAAAATGAGAATATGGCAAAAGGCAAGGAGAACAAAAAAAAAAAAAAAAAAAAAAAACCCAAAAAAATCCCCCCCCAAAACCAAACAAACAAAGATAATGTTACCCAGAGAAACTATATAGTCTGATTATTTCAGAGACAGAGAAAGGAAGATAACGATAGAGGTGTAGAACATGCATCAAGAGAATGCATTATACATGCCTGTTTAAGCAAACCTATAACCAGAATACCCGGTCCAGAGGAGGGAAGAGATAGGCATGAGATAAGGGAGAATATATCTGAATAGCAAGAGTTGATTTAGAGTAATCATGGCAATGCACCAGTGCTGATCTTGGGAGAGGGGCTGTTTCCACTGCATCTATCGGGGCTCTGGTAACAAAGCAGCTACCCAGAGCAGATGGGTGTGATTTGGTGTAGGTGTGTCTCACCTCCACTGTAGGTCCTGCCTTGATGGTTGTTGGGAGGAAAATGGCGACCCCCCCCCCCCCCCCCCCCCAAGAAAAAGCAGTGTTCTTTGGGGCATAAAATAGGACCGNCCCCCCCCCCCCCCCCAGTCCTTTCTTGAACCAGGTGTTGCAAATCACTCTTTTGGGTCTGATGGCACTGTGCCTCAGGCCATGTTCCACGTCTGGCACCCAGGCTTGTTTACAGATCTTATGCCATGCACATTAATGATACCACCTGAAATGTAATTCAGCAAGCTGAGGCACTTCCTAGCAAGGGATCGAGTAGGCGATCGGTTCCTCCTGATGCCGAATGCATCCCTTGCATAGCGTCTATCCTGGAAGGAATTTCTGGAACCGGGACACCCAGCCCAAAGAAAGCTCCGGAGTTGGAGATAGGATCTCTCTCCGGAAAGCCTTGCGGTTAGAGATGGAATGATAGGAACCCTCTCTGACCTGGGCCGAGTTTTTTTTCTTCTCCAGGGACTGTTATATGCTTCCCCAGCCACTCTTTCACTTTCCTTTGTCTCTCCACAGAGGGGGCTCCTTCCCCTCCATGCTTCTGTGTCCCAGCCTGTTTTTTATCTTCCCTAGTTTGCAATCACACACCTATGAGGCTGTCTTCTTAGTGGACTCCGTCTCTTTTCCTCCCAGACTCTTGTGTTTCAGAGTCCTTTGGCTTCAGCCCTTCTTTGTTTGAGAGATGCAGGCGGAAGTACGGAACTGCCTATTTCTCCACCATCTTGCTTGGACTTGGCAATGCCATTTGTAAAATCAGCTTCTTTGTACATATAAAAATTGGTCAAAAAGAAGTTTGATATTTTATACTGTTTGGCATTTGAACATTTATGTTAGAATACTCCATACTACACAATTTTTGAATATACTTTGGATCCTAAAAATATTATGTGTTAATGCCTTTTGAACTTAACCTATAAGTATACTGGCTTCAGTTATTTGGCCATTCTCACCTTAACATAATACATCTATTTTAGTAGCATATACAACCAATCTTCATTTTAAGCACACACGTAGGGAAAAAAAATTCAATGAACAAAATTAGGCTAAACATTACCATATTAAAGTTAATGATGGAGAATATTTCCATAAGTTTTATGTAATTATTTCTATAGTTCCTTCATATTTCTCTCCAAAAATCATCTTAGGAGGTAACTGCTTTATCTAACATTTTATTGACTGAATTGATGATTCTTTGGTAACTTACAGCCTTAGAAAGTCCAGTGAATGGTCAATTTATGCATTGAAATAAACAAATATTTGCTTTTTAGTCACAATGGATTATCACTGATTATACTCCAGTATTTAATACAGACTAATTAAGAAGCTCCACAAATAGCAAGCAAACAACAAAACTCTTTTCATTCTCCCATTTTTCCAAAGAATAGAAATGTTCTGGTGTAGGTTTTCATTCCCTTTATAAAATCATCATAAAAATACCATCAACAATTGAAAAAAATTCTATGTTGATTATATTGAATTAAACACCTTGTTTTTTTGTGGAAGCCCCAGGTACACAATTGCTAATACATTTAACTGGAGATTACATGATATCTTAAAAACATGTAAATGTGAAAAATTTTATAACAATGAAATATGAATATTTAAGAGTTGCTCCAATTTTCTATATATTTGAGGTAAAGATACACTAATGATCTGCCTAGTGTTTAAATCTTTCAGAAAATCAACTTTTGCTATTGAGCCCCAAATTTATGCAATAGCTTTAGAATCAATTCATGAAATCCAAAAGAAACATTTAGAAGACAAGTAATATGATTTAAAAGCAGTAAAAACTTTTAAAACAACTATAATTAATTAGCAGCAACATTTCTTCTTTTAAACATTACATCTATTTCCGAAAAATTATTTAACATCTATAAGCTTATTTTCTCTCTTTCCAAACAGATTCATCATTTTTGTGGATAAATTGAAAGGATTCCTAATTCTTTGACATACTATAAAGCAGAGATTAAATGTACATGATACTTAAAAAAGAAATTGTTTTTCAATATAGCAGAAAACTTAGGGAATCAATATGTTCAAATCATGACAAATATACATATCTTAAAATTCTCTTCTATGTTTGATCTTCTATTTAACTTTTTATTAAAAATTTTTTTTAATGTTTATTTATTTTTGAGAGACAGAGAAAGAGCAAAAGCAGGGGAGGGGCAGAGAGAGAGGGAGCCACAGAATCTGAAGCAGACACCAGGCTCTGAGCTGTCAGTACAGAGCCCAGTGCGGGACTCAAACCCATGAACTGTGAGATCATGACCTGAGTTGAAAGCAGACGCCTAACTGACTGAGCCACTCAGATGCCCCTTAAATTTTTTTAGACAGATAGAGAGAGACAGCATGAGCAGGGGGAGAGAGACACAGGAACAGTAACTTAAGCAGGCTCCATGCTCAGCCTGGAGGCTAATCCCAAACTCTAGGATCATGACCTGAGCTGAAATCAAGTCAGATGTTCAACCAACTGAGCCACCCAGGCAACCCAGATCTTCTGTTTTAGATCATTTGACATTAGTATCAATTTATATGAGGTTCTTATTAGCATGAGCAAACTGCAAGTTACTTCAGAAACAAAAATTCTTGAGTTTAAGTAAGAAGCAGACTTTTATCAATGAAACAAATAAAAGATTACCAAGGGTAGAGAATACTCTGTAGGTGCATCTTATTTACCCATAATATTTATTTAAAAATGTGTAGAGCCCGTTTAAAAAATAGTATATAAAACAAAGGAAAAGCCTCATAAAATCTTGTGTTTTCTTTTCTCGTGTGAGCTTGTTTGCAACTTTAAAATTTAAAAAAAAATTTTTTTCCTATAAGAAGTAAAATAAAGTAAAAGCAAAGTCAAATTAGCATAAAGTTATTTTCAGTCAAAAAGAAAAGCTCATCTAAAGTTTCCAAAGAGCCGAGCATGACTTGCATCCTCACCTCTGCCTTCACATGACCATTTTCCTGCCGGTGCTCATGGCTTCCTGTGTCTGTGCCCAGATCGCTCTATTCTTATAAGGACAAGGTCACATTACAATAGGGCTCACCCTAATGACCCGTCTTAACTTGATGACATCTCTAAAAACTCTTCTTCCAAATATAGATCAAAATCACAGTTTCCGGGGTCAAGGTTTCCACATATCTTTTTAGTGAAGACACTCAATCCATAATGGGCAGTATTGATTTTAGGTAGTGTCATGCTCTGATTTTTACTTACCAAAGTCATCTGTTAATTTAAGTACTGACTGAAAAACTGTGGGGAAAGGCATTGTAAACAGATTAAGGAAATCATTTGATTCACGAATTAAAATCAACTACCCTTCTGTATTAAAAATTTAATAGCGAATAATATGAATCGTGTATAAGAAAAAACATAGATTTGAATCATTTGTCATTGTATTAGAATTTCCTGATTAACTTAAAGCCAGGTTCCTCATTTTTGAATTGCTTATTAGTGTTTTATGTCTAATAAAATAATTTTGGTAATCTTAAAAAAAAATAAATAAATAAAATAAAGTTTCCAAAGAGCCAAAAATGTATGTAGTCTTAAAAAAACATGTAGTCACTGGAGGGATACGGGAACTGAAGGATTCAGTATGAAATTAGGAGCAAAAAGCTAAACACACAAAACAATTTATACCTGGACTATCAAATTCTCATTGTACAAATCTTTTATCTAAATAAGGGAAGACTTACAAGATGGACAACTGGAATTCACTAATATTTGGAAGGGTGAAAAATTTATCTAAAAAGTAATCTGTATTTATTGCACAGAATAGAATTTTCTGAAATTTTTCAGTACTTGTCTGCTCATTATAAACCAAAGCACAAGATTATGTCTCCATAGCACAGTTTTCAAAGACATTTTCTTGGTTTTAAATCTTTCCTTTATATATGTAAAGGAGCATAAGAAAAGTCATTCAGAGATGGCCTTTTTCACTGTTATTCACCTTAGCTTAGTTCAGTGGGGTCATTACATTTAAACCAGGCATAGCAAATTTGCAAAGTTCCAGCTGATGATACGCTTAGCTTTTCACATTTTGTAGGTGGCAATCATCTGAGGTTTCTTTTCTGGTGATTTATATAGGAAGTTTTAAGGAGATATACAAAGATCAGAATTTTGTTATCCAAGTTCAATACCTGCTGGTGTGGAAAAAGGGTGAATGTAATCTGGAAACTGGCTCTTGAAGGTGGTAAAGCATTTAGGTCTGTCACATGGTTCATTCAATGTCCTGAGCAACAACAATAAAGCTCACCATTTAAGCGACAAATTAGCTCAACCAGTGCACACCAGCTGTACTCACCTCCTGGGCAGCTCCAGCTCTTCAGGCAATTCCTTCCAGGTTCTTCTTTACTGATTTCCTAGGTCCAGCCTGCCATCTTGTTCTGTCCAGGGCATACCAAACCAATATACCAGAAACGAGGACAGCCCTTCTGCAATAGTGAAATACTTTGTCCATATTCTTAGGGAGGCCAGACCGCTGGTGATAAGATCCTCAGATAAACACTGGCAAGGTTTTCTCCTTGCTCCATCCCAAGGAAGGAGATACACCTTTCCTACACTTTGGAAACTGGGTATCTGTTTCAATTAAATTCCTTTACCTGCATTGAGCAGGTACTAGATGAAGAAAAATCTATTTCTTGAAAGCAGAATGTACATTCGTTGGTACCTGCATCGTTAAAATACTAATGAATTGTATGATATTTACTCTGGGTTTTTGAAAGTTTGACAAAGGGTTCAAGAAACGTCTGAAGCTGGTTTAAGTCACTTTTCTTTACACAGTGGATTCCTTTGGTCCCTGTTACGTACAATTTTTGGTTTCTGTTTCCTACCAAGATGCTTCCCAAGAGACACTGAATCTACAACCCGAATGGCCTAGACATATTTAGCTTAAAGTCTCTTTTCACAAGGATAAACGCCACCCTTTTTGCGTTGCGGTGACGGACCTCAAGACGAAGGCCAGGGGTGCTCTTCACAATGATGTCCTGAGGGCAGCACCGAGGAGTGGCCATCGCTGGGCCTCATTGTCACTCAGTTCGGTCCCTGTGAGCAGGGCCCTGCTTCGCCGCACGTTGGCACTGCACGTAGGGGAGGCGGTGCCGCCTGGTCAGCTCAACGGCGCGGGCCTAACTGCCGCAGTTTCTGTGCAGGGCACCTGCGCATGTGGGCGCACGTGGGCGCGACCAGGCCTCCACGTGCCTGGTCACCTCCTCTCCTTGGGCAAGGGTGGTGTCCTAACCTCGAGGATGCCCCCACCCCACGCAGGAGGTGTGGTGGAAGGGACGGGCTGCATTCCCTTGGACTTTATCTGATGGAGCAGACCATTTGTGGATCCCCGTGGCAGCAGCAACTGTCAGTTGAACGGAGCAGGAATGCTTCCGGGCATGCGACGATTCCCCCTGATCACGAGGAGCACCGCCCTGGTGGTCTCCGGCCAATGGGTAGGGTGGGGGGTTTGGGCACAGGGAGAACCTGGGTCAGAATGACCACTTGCCATTGTGGTAGCTTTAGGGGTATGGTAAGAGCAAAGGACAGCGAGAGCCAGTAGAGAGAGGGCTTCCAGACTCCATCCGGCCCCTGAGCACCCCTGGCTGGATTAGGGGCACATTAACAAGAGGCTTTGCGCAGTTTACAATACCTTTATCCATGCCAGGGTTATTATGATTGTGTGGTTTCAGGCCAGTAGAGAAGAGGGTTATAAAGTAGGTGTGTATGGGAGTGGGATAGGGGCATAAAGTAAGGGACTTCTCAGGGCCTTTAAAATCTTGCTAATGGGAACCTCTTCCCTCTGGCGAGGAGGCTGTGCTCCTGCTGTGAGTATGTGTACGGAGCCACATCACTTCACCCTTAGTTTCAAGGCGGTTAGTGGATCCTGCCCCTACTCCTTCCCTCAGGTACTCCTTCTATGAGCTGTCCTTGATCACTCCTTCCTTTCTCTTTCCTTTCTGTTTTATTCTCTTTCCCTCTCTCTCCTCGCCGTCTACATTTTCCTTTTAGTTCCTTTTCTGCAGTTTCACAGCCTGGTGAGTTTTATCTAGTCTCATGGCTCTGATTACTAATTACACGCATGACTCATAAATCTGTCTGCAGCCCAGACCTCTTGCCAATCCTGAATTAACTGTCTGTTGGGTAAATCCCTTGGCTAACAACCAGGCTATAAATCTAAAATCAAATTCACCTCTCCTTTGAAAGCAAGCTCCTCCTCCTGTATTGTGGGTTTCTGATAAGGTCACCACTTTCCCCCACTCACCTAAGTACGACCCTAGACCTCTCTTCGACATCTTCTGCAGTGTCTACCCCATCCTGTCAGAGGGCAGGGGCTGTTGCTTAAATCGTTTCCTATTCCTGCCAGCTCTGTGAGTGCTCAAGCCTTTGTCACCTCTGGACTCAGTAGTGTAGGGGAGGAAAACTTTCCTTTTTTGCCCGCTAGGTTCTTTGGCTGCTCAAATAATTAAACAAGACAGAATAACAGGAGTAAAAGACAGATTCTTATTTCACACATATGCGAACTCATAGAAATATTAGATTCAAAGAAGTGACCAAAGCCAGCAGATTTTTATACCTTTTAGAAGAAATTTATGAAAAGCTAACAAGGCAAAAGTTTGGACTTAGGATAGCAAATTAATGAAGAAGTAACAAGGTTTGTTTATATAGCTTTCTCAGTATTGAATTCTCTCTCTCTGGTGATAAGGATGCTTTCTATTCTCCCAGTGCAGAGAGTGGACACTTTATATGAAAAATTTATTTCCTGCTTTTAGGGGTACAGGGAAGGGTCAGAATGGCACATTTTGGGGGCAGCCTGTCCTGGATCCCATCAGTAGCTTTTCAACTGTTACCTTCCATGTTAATTCATGCTTTACATTCCACCAGAGTAACTTACCCTGATTATGTAATTTCCTTGATAAAAATCATCAAAACTTTGACAGAATAGAACCTTGCATTTAAGAATATCTGATCTTATCCAGGCTAGTTTTCCAGTTTTCTTCCCAGATTTCTCCCATTCATAGTCTACCTCCAACCAAACCAAACTATCTATGTTCTGATAAATATCTGGATCTCTTTTAACTTCTGTCTTTAGCTTCTGCATTTTCTTCCACCTCAAACTGCTCTTCTTTTGTGCCCCTTTGTCTAGATCTTACCCATTAACTGGGATGTTATCTTCTCACCTTGCACAGGACTATATTTGGGGCTGCATCTTTTTACCTGGCATTGGCTTCTTTTCTTTTCTTTTCTTTTCTTTCTTTTTTTTTTTTTTTGTATTTTTTTCCTTAATAGTGTATTGTCAAGTTGGTTTCCATATAATACCCAGTGCTCATCCCCACAAGTGCCCTCCTCCATGCCCACCATCCCCCTTCTACTCTCCCCCCACCCCCATCAGCCTTCAGTTTGTTCTTAGCATTCAAGAGTCTCTCATGGTTTGCCTCCCTCCCTCTCCCCCACTATTTTTCCTCTTCTTCTCCCGCATCGTCCTCCATTAACTTCCTCCTAATCCACCTATACGTGCAAACATATACCTTGCATTGCTTTCATCATAAGACCATATATAATTCAATTATAAGCTCCACAAGGTGGTATCTAGGATTTATTTTCACCATTCCTTAAATGCCTGGCTACAACTTTTAGCTGCCCCCTAAAATTTTGTTGAATAAATACATGAACGCTTTATACATCTCAGCCTGCTCTCTGCTCCCCCCTCTTTTGCCTTAGATCCTGAAGAAGAATGAGTCTAGCAGTGTAAACCACAAAAACTATTGCAATACAATTATTGATTGATTGCCACATACCTTATGTGTTAAGAACTTTATGAAGTTTCTTCACATGCATCTTAAGATGTATTGTTGAATCAGGTCAAGATTGAACATGTCTGGTGACTAAAGGAAGTTCCTGTTGACACTAAATTGGAATAATGGGTTGATTTGTGTTCATAGCATCCTGCCAAACTTCAGGCAGCTTTTTCTGCCACTGCAACTCAAACATCTTCCCTTGCTCACTTCTCCATTATGGTGGTGTGGGCTAGAAAAATTAGAAAACATAAGAAAGCATAAAGGATTGGCTGGCGAGTAATCGTCATGGTCATGATAATAACCATTGCTAACATTTATTTAGTTGTTAATATGTACCCCTGCCCTGTGTTAAATACTTCTAGTTAAGTGTTCAACTCATTTAATATGGGGGTCTACTAGGTATGTACCCTACTTTCTCTTTTTGAGACATGTGGAAGCTGAGGCATAGATAGGTCAAAAACTTGCCCAAGATTACACTTAACAGCTGGTTTAAGTGACAGAGCTCAGATTTGAACCCAGTCATCTGATTTTAAAGCTACCATGTCACTCAAACCTTTTCCATTCAGTCAGCATTTTCTGAGTATTAAAGCTCGGTGATGGAGGCAGAAGAGATAAGACATGCTGCCTGTTCCTAAGCTTACAATCTAACTGGGGACAAGAGAAAATTAGAAACACTCTGAGTGAGCAAACATCTCTCTCAGTCCTTGGTGCTCCCTCAGTGTGTAGTCCCTGGCACTGGGAAGCTTGTAGGGCAATTGCTTGTTTCCATGTCTGTTTTTCCACCAGATAGTGGCCTCCTCGGGGCCAGGACTTATGTCCTTTGGAATGGTTCTCTCTTGCCCCAGAACAGCACTTCACACAGCGTGGGCACACAAACTGTGTTTGTGGAGCTGAACCAAATGCTAAATCGTGTTGTTCAGAACACAAATATAACGGGGGCAGATGTGGGCCAGTCTGGCTGAGTCATTGGGAGGGCTCAGGGAGGAGGGGCAACTTGAGGGACTGAGGGATGAATGAGGTTTAGAGATTGTTATAGACTGAATGTTTGTGCCTCCCCCAAATTTTATGTGTTGAGGTCCTAACTCTTCAGGTAATAATAGTATTGGAAGAAGGGGCCTTCATTTGTCCATGAGGGTGGAGACCACATAAATGGGATTTGTGCTTTTTTATAAAAAGATCCCAGAGAGTTCCCTGACCCCTTCAATCATGTGAGGACAGCGTGAAGATGGCTGTCCATGACCCAGGAGGCAGCCTTCACCTGACAGAAGATCTGCTGGCACCTTGATCTAGAGGTTTTCAGCCTCTAGAACTGTGCAAAATAAATGTCTGTTGTTTAAGCTTACCCAGTTTCTTCTGGTACTTGGTTATAGCAGCCCAAACTGATGGAGACAGAGGTCCTTTTCCTTTGCTGTTTTTTTCCCCTTCCCCTTTCCTCACCTCCTCTTCCCTTTCCTTTCCCCTGATGTCCTCCTCTCTTTTTCTTGGTATGCACCTTTAAACTCTGGGTCTTAGAAACATTTATTTTTTTAAGCAATCAAAGTGTGGATCTCCTTTCCTGTCCTTCAACAGCCACTAACTAACTGCCAGTGCACCTGAATCTTCTCTTTTTTTCTCAGGTCAAGATGCAGTAGGGATTGTCCAGAGCAGGGCTGTCCAATAGAACGGTAAAGTAAGCCACAGATGGAGGGCACATATATAATTAAAAATGTTCTAGTAGCAACATTAAAAAAAAACATGTGAAATTATAGTCAATATTATCATTTCAACATCTGATCAATATAAAATTATTAATGAAGTATTTTACATTTTTTTTTTTTTTTTGGTAACGTTATCTTCAAAATGCAATGTGTATTTAGCACTTAATAGCACATTTCAGTCTGGACCAGCCTCATTTCAAGGGCTCAGTAGTGACCTGTAGCTCATATCTATCTATGGTATTGAACAGTGAGGGTCCTGAGCCATAGGTGGGGCTTCCCAACCTTTTTCAGGTCTTGCCAGTCTTAGGAGGTGATAATATTGTGTTGCCCTCTACTAGGGTAAGTGGAGGAGGCTGACTGTGGCTGAAGGTTGTGCACAGCTCAAAGGATCAATCGTTAGTCTGCCTGCAACCCCTTCAAGCCCTGGATAGGAAGCACCATTTCTCAATCCTTTAAAATCCACATTTCCTGGGGTGCGTGGGTGGCTCAGTCAGTTAAACCTTCTGCTTTGACTTAAGCTCAGGTCTTGTTCCCATTCTTGGGTTGAGCACCACCCCCTTAGGGCTCTCAGCAGGGACCCTGCTTTGAATCCTTTGTCTCCTTCCCTCTCTGTCCCTCCCCAGCTCACGCCTGGGTGCTCTCTCTCTCTCAAAAATAAACATAAAAAAAGTCCATACTTCCTTTTGATAAATACATAAAGCATTTTTTCTTCCTATTTGAACATTCACATGGATAACTTTCATTTTCTGAATGAAGGCATTCTATTGAACTTGTGAATTTACTTTTAAATTGACATGTTCTCTGTCCCTATGTACATTAGGCAGCTCTACAGAAATTGAAAAGAATTAACAAGACAAGGAGGGATCCCATACCAGCTCTGCAAATGGATCTACCCAGGCCATTTGAATCAGCATGGGGGTCACTAGACTGTTTATTGTCAAAGTTGGGACCAAGCCCCTCTCCCTGTAAGCTGCAGTCATAGTGTCTATTTTGGTGAAGAACACAGAAGAGCTCAAAAACACTTCTGAATCCCCTAGGCCCTGAGCACAGAGAAGACAAAATTTAAAGGGAGAATTTTTAATAAACACACTCTAAGACACAGCCTGTGGGGGGTGAGCACTGACCTGGTTTAGAAAAGCACCTGAAGGGGTCCCCATCCCTTCCCTCCTTGGAGCATGCAGTTGGCAGAGGGGGAAGGCAATGCGTGGGTACTCTGTCTTGTTCACTGCTGTATCCTCTGGCCTGGCTCTGTGACTGATCCGTGTAGGAGCTCAGCGACTGTTGAATAAATACACCATTAATTCAACACGTCTCAGTCCTGGCTGACAGTGTCTGGCCTCTTCTAAATCACTGCCTGCCTGGACTCATTCTTCTTTTTTTAAGATGCTGGTGTTTTTAACTGTCCCTCATGACCAGTTCCAAGGCAGCTTTGAGTTCTGCTGCAGAGCTTGGTTTCTACTTGTAAGAACTCTCTGGGCCCTAAAGGAACTCTGTTCTGGAGGAGGGTAGGCCCAGGCGGTAAGTGAGAAGCTGGCCCAGCTTGCCAAATGGCAAAGGACTGTCAGGCCTGGAGTGCAAATGACCTAGGAGACAGTGTGGGTGGGGTTGGTGAAGCTGGCCAAAGTTTTAGGGATTATCTACAACAGGAGCTGAGCTTTTAAAAGATAAGGAGGATTTAGAGACATTGTGGTTTTTTTTTTTCTTCATTACCAGTGCAGAAGTCTCCACACTTCTCAAAAATTATTTTATTTTTTTCTTAAATAGTTTATTGTCAAGTTGGTTTCCATATAACACCCAGTGCTCATCCCAAGTGCCCTCCCCCATGCCCATCACCCCCCTTCCCCTCTCCCCCACCCCCATCAGTCCTCAGTTTGTTCTCAGTATTCAAGAGTCTCTCATGGTTTGCCTCCCCCCTTCTCCTCAACTATTTTTCCCCTTCTTCTCCCTCATGGTCCTCCGTTAAGTTCGTCCTAATCCACCTACATGTGCAAACATATGGTATCTGTCCTTCTCTGTCTGACTTATTTTGCTCAGCATAACACCCTGGAGTTCCATCCATGCTGCTACAAATGGCCAGATTTCATTCTTTCTCACTACCATGTAGTATTCCAGTGTATAAATATACCACTTCTTCTGGATCCATTCATCAGTTGATGGACATTTAGGCTCTTTCCATGATTTGGGTATTGTTGAAAGTGTTGCTATGAACATTGGGGTACATGTGCTCCTACGCATCAGCATTTCTGTATCCCTTGGGTAAATTCCTAGCAGTGCTATTGCTGGGTCATAGGGGAGTTCTACTGTTAATTTTTTGAGGAACCTCCATACTGTTTTCCAGAGGGGCTGCACTAGTTTACATTCCCACCAAGAGTGTAGGAGGGTGCCCATTTCTCCACATCCTTGCCAGCATCTAGTCTCCTGCTTTGTTCATTTTCGCCACTCTGACCGGCATGAGGTGGTATCTCAATGTGGTTTTGATTTGTATTTCCCTGATGAGGAGGGATGCTGAGCATCATTTCATGTGTATGTTGGCCATCTGGATGTCCTCATGTCTTCTGCCCATTTCTTCACTGGATTATTTGTTTTTCGGATGTGGAGTTTGGTGAGTTCCTTATAGATTTTGGATACTAGTCCTTTATCTGACATGTCATTTGCAACTATCTTTTCCCATTCTGTCAGTTGCCTATTAGTGTTATGGATTGTTTCCTTTGCCGTGCAGAAGCTTTTTATCTTGATGAAGTCCCAGTAGTTTATTTTTGCTCTTGATTCCCTTGCTTTTGGGGATGTGTCAAGTAAGAAGTCTCTGCGGTGGAGGTCAAGGAGGTTGTTTCCTGCTTTCTCTTCTAGGGTTTTGATGGTTTCCTGTCTCACGTTCAGGTCCTTTATCCATTTTGAGTTTATTTTTGTGTATGGTGTGAGATAATGATCTAGTTTCATTCTTCTGCATGTTGCTGTCCAGTTCTCCCATCACCATCTGTTAAATAGGCTGTCTTTTTTCCATTGGATATTCTTTCCTGCTTTGTCAAAGATTAGTTGGTTGTACATTTTTGGGTCCAATCCTGAGTTCTCTATTCTACTCCATTGGTCTATGTGTCTGTTTTTGTGCCAAGAAACATCTTGCTTCTTGATTACACTTGTAGTCCAGCCCATGCCAGAGGTTTATCTTCTGTACTTCGAATTTAGAAAACAATAGACTTTAAAAAGCCTTTCCTAAAATATAGACTTAGAGTACTATAATAATGAGTCAATGCTTTTTCAAAAGACACATGCCCCTTCCTGGAGATTTGATGTGTCCCCTTGGTGTGTGGGGTCTGCCGTTGAAAGTCTTTGCATTAATGTTCCCGGGTTCCTATTCTAATTCTGATGGTATATGTTTCTAGATCCTTTCCGACTGCCAGTTGCCGTTGACGCCCTCACCTGTCCTCCTTTTCCTGGCAAGGGGTGTTTTTCTTTGACATCTTTCTCTCACCCTATAGGCTTCTCCTTTCTGCCCACCCCCTACCGTGGTGACTAAGGTATTCCCACTGCCCGGGGCCCGACCTCCCATTTCGAGTCCTGCTGCCTCACCCTCAAGTTTCTCATCTCTTTACATATCTTCTTTTCAAGATGAAATCTATCCAGGGCCCTGTCCCTATGTCAGGGATACTCAATCACCTTGTCCTCTGTTGAGAACATTGTCTCCCATCCTGCCTGGCTATACAGGTTGACTCTTGAACAGGGGCTTCCAGGCAATGGGGTGAAAACCAGCTCTCCAGGCCCTGACTTGTGATGGGCATAGCCACCTAGAGGAAGGGAGCCTTTTACTAATGTACCCAAAGATGATCTATGGGCTAGAGCAGCCCTGCAGTGGTGGCCAGATCCTCCATGGCCCTGCCCTGATAGAGCTTAGATCCAGGAGGGAGACATACAGTGAGGAAATAAGCAGACACAAAGTGTGCTTAGAATCGGGGCAGGGAAACAGAGGAAAAAGGAAAGAACAACTGTGGGTACCTACATAAGTGAGGGGGCAGAGCTGGCTTCCAGAGAAAGTGATATTTAAAATGACATCTAAGAGGTGAGAAGGCATCAGTCAGGGGAGGGGAGGTGGGAGGAGAAATTCCAGCAGAGAGGCAGTATCGTGGTTATATTTGTACATCAGCTTGCCTAGGTTATGGTACCCAGTAGTTTGGTCAAACACTAGTCTAATGCTGCTGTGGAAGGTATTTTGCTGATGTGATTAACATCTACAATCAGTTGACTTTAAAGGAGATTACCTTTGGTAATGTGGGTGAGCCTCAAAATAAGTCGAAGGCCTTAAGAGCAAAACAGGTTTCCCAGAGAAGAAGGAACTATTCTTTCACAAAACTGTACCACAGAAATCCTACCTGACTTCCCAGGCTGCTGGCTTGCCCTACAGATTCAGGACTTGTCAGCCCCACAATTATGTGAACCGATTCCTTAAAATAAATATCTTTATGTGTATACATACATATGTATATGTATGTGTGTGTGCATATGTATGTGCATACATGGATGTATGTATAGTATGTGTGAATTATATTTATGTGTGTGAACATATATTATAAATGATTTATACTATATAATACATATGTAATATATAGTACATAATATGCATGTGATATATTTTCACAGACATATATACATATACATACATCCATATATGTATCCTGTTGGTTACTGGTATCCTGTTTTTCTGGAGAATCCTGATGCATGCAGGTGACACGTGCAAAGCCCTTGAGGAAGGGAGAAGATGGGTCTGAAGAAGGTCGTGTGGCCTGGGTGTGGTTATCATAGCACAAGGGGCTTTGGGAAAGTTGGCAGGACAGAACGTGCAAGCCACATTAAGAACTGTGTGTTTTATCATCAGTGCAAGGCAACCCATCAAAGGGTTTTTACTGTAAATTACATAACCTCCTCACTCAGGTACTCTGTAGCTAATCTTTTGCTTAAGAGATCAGTCATGCCTTAACCCACATAATACACTTAAGATATCCTTTGAGCAGTTAGTGACTAATGCTGGGAATTAGCAGGCCAGTGGGGAGTTATTTTGGCCCAGGAAGGCCTTCAAGGGTTTTCAAATGACATTAACAGGTGGGTCATTACTCCACCTATATTGGCTCAATCAGGTCCTACAACAATGACCATGGGGCAGGCCTGTCCTCAACAGTTAGTCACGTCTTCTCTGCAGCTGCAGGTACACAGGCTCACCACTGCCTCCTGCAATCCATGCACACACAGGGCAGGCCAGAGAGTTGCAAGTAGGTGGGAGGGATCCTATTGTGATTCTTAACACCTGCCTTCTGCATGATGCCACCAGGGCCTTTCCACAGATATTCTGTTGAATCCTGTCAACAACTCTGGTAAATGAGGTTCCTGCACTCCCAAGTGTCCTGCCTGTAGTTAGGTGGCTACCTGTGGTGGAAGTCGTCAGGGTTCAGGCTCAGGCTTTGGAGCCTCATGCCTCAACTATTTGCATATGAGAGCAAGCAGATGCTAGCCCACTGGGCAGAGTTTCCAGGGCTGGGAGGCTTCCCAAGGTGAAGAGACATGGGGTAGAACAGGGCCCTGGAGGGGGCATTCATTATAGCCTGAGGTTTGCTCCTTAACTTAGCAGACCTCCTAACTGGATTGGACCTCTAGAGTTGATTGGCTCCCCAGAAGACTGCTTACATTCCCCCAGAAACTGCTTTATAACCTATTACATTAATTTACAAGGACAAGCCAGACTGTTGAGCCAGTGAATTCTTCCTGCAGGCAAATTTACAGGAGAAGTCAAACTGATCAAAAGTCTCCTTGGTGGGTTTAGAATTAGCCAGAAATATAGCAGTGATGTTTCACTCTAGCCATAGTGAAGCTTGATGGGCCATCTGGATCAGGTTTATGGCCCAAATCCCATATAACAAGTGCTTGATGTAAATATTTATTGAATGCATAAATGAATGATTAAGCACCTGTCTAGGAGGAACTTAGTGATAACAGAACATAAGTAGCATTAGCAGCTAACACTATTATCAGCTGACCATCTGCAGGCACCACCAAGCCCTCTTCATGGGATGCATCCTTCAGTCCTTGCAATTCTGTGGGGCAGCAAATGCCATTATCCTCACTTCAGATAAGGAAACTGGGACTCAGAGGAGTTAGGTAACTGACTACCCAAGGCTAGAAAGCAAGGGAGCTGGGACTGGACCCAAAACAGTTGCATTTCTGAACCTTAAGCCACCTGTACTATGTGATTTAGCATTGTTCTCCCTGCACAAGGCTGCATTTACACTACCTAGTCTTTCATCTCTGAGACCCATTTGATATAGTCGGTCATGACTCACTTCTTCCATAGACATACTCTTTAGATATGTAAGTACTATTTCCTCTGCAGAGTGGTCACATTTTCTGATGTGCCTGACCTTTCCTGATCTCCAGATTACATGGTGATTTTTCTAGTCTCTTTTTGCCACTCTGCACTGAATGATATTACAGGTATCCACTTGTCTCTATCTCTATTACACAGAGCTTCTTTATTTCTTTCAAAGCCTTCCCCCTTTCTCCTGGTTGGCATGTGGCAACTATATAATTTAGTGCTGCACCAGGTGAGAAGAAGTCCAACATCTAAGACAGCTTATGAAGTCCAGTCCATCTGCACATAAGAATGAAGAGTCCCAAGGGGGTGAAGAATGCTCAGAGAAAAGATACACATGCCTCCCAGGGCAAAAGAGAAGGAGAGGATAGATAGCAGGTTGATAATAGCAGCTCTCCAGTGAGGTTCCCTCATTCCCCTCTGTCCTATGGCCTAGACGGTTATGGGATTGGGTACCTAGGCAGAGGAGGATCATCATTATGCATCATTATGACATTTTCCCTTTGTGAATTTCAGAGGGTCACAATCATTGGAAAGGAGGTTCCTATCAAATGGAATGTCATTCTTTAAAACTTAAAAAACACCTCTATTTCTAGGATCTGGAATAGGTACCTAGTTGTCCCTCTTGTAAGTTCCCTGGAGGAAGTAGAGTGCAAGAACCATGGGTCACTTTCACAGGCTTGAACAGTTCCAGTGGCAGTCCAGGCTTGTCACATGTTTACAGAATTTCAGAGGATTTTATCTAGAACTCCTGTGATCCAGTCCACATAGAACTATGCATCTTCTGAAACAGATTATTTTGATTATATGAAAATGCATTCTGGAAAAACATATCGTAACATTAAAATTTTTATTTTAATGAAGTCTGTTTAAAAGAAGAAAAAACTTAAGTGGCAATAAAGACCCAAATTTCTCATAGCCTGTTGTTTTATGAAACCATTCATTTGAAATGATTACTTCTTTTGAAACTTTTCTGAAATGGATTTAAGTTCATATTTCTTGTTAGAGCTGAAGAAGAAGGATATGTATCACGCTGTTATGTGTGAAATAAATGTACTGTGATTGCACTTGAACTGGACATAGGATGTGTACACTTCAGGGCAGTGTTTCCTCAGATTTTTTGGCCCTAATTCAATGTAAGACACACTTTTTACATTTTACCAGTACAGTTACTTATGCAATATGCACGTACATAGATACAAATCACTTCCTTTATTATTTGTGTAGCATTTTGATAGTTTTTATACTACTGTATTATATTCTACTCAATTTAAAAATGGTGGTTGGGGCACATGGGTGGTTCAGGTGGTTGAGTGTCTCACTCTTGATTTCAGTTCAGGTCATGATCTCACAGTTTGTGAGATGGAGCCCTGCGTCAAGCTCCAAGCTGAGTGTGGAGCCTGCTTAGAATTCTCTCTCTCTCTCTCTCTCTCTCTCTCTCTCCCCCCCCCCACCCCCGCCTTTTGCCCCTCTCCTTCACTCATCCTCTCTCATTAAAAAAAAAACAAAAAACGGCGGTTGTTACTAGTCTATTAACTTTATGATCCTCTAATAGGCACTCTACTCAGGAGCTTACCTAAGAAATTTTACCCAAGGGAAAGGAGAAGGCAAAAGAAAGAAACAATCTCTACCTTTGTCTAGGAAGTACAGTAATAGTGAACTCTACATTTTTTGTCAGTAAAAATGGGCTGATGAAGTGGATCTGGGAGTCAGCCTTGGATTTGATTTGATAAGAGACAGAAAAAAAATCAAGCTATCAAATGGAATGTCAGTCTAAAACTTAAAAACAGATGGAAAAATCAAATGGAAGATTAGATTTTCCAGGGAGTGGAAGCCATTCATATTAAAATGGGACCCTAGGTCTCAATCCCTTTACGTGACACTAAGATGATTGTATACAATTTTCAGCTGCCTTTAATAGGAAAAAATGAACTCCTAAGAAACTGTAGTATAACTGGCCTGACAGGAAGGAGCGGAGTGGGGGCCCTAGAAAGTTGGATGAGGTGACGCATCAAATTATCTACCCACAGAAAGGGTTATGTTTCTACTATAAGGGTTAAGTTCCATGTACAATGATGTCTCTGAGCTTGGCTCAAGGTAGGAGATCTGTGGCTGCACAATGGAGGGGCTGAGGAAGTGCAGGGTATTCCTCTGTGTATCATAAGGGGTTAGGGAAAAATTAGAAGGAGAGGTGATAAGGATACAGTACCAGCTTTCTACTGTAGCATCCTGACCTTGGCTGGCAGGGATGCCTTGGCTTTGTTCCCTTCAGGTACAGGTTTCACTTTTGGGAGGTTGGGGTTGCATTCTCACTGGTGAGGGTAGCTTCAGGAAGGAAGGTCCTCAGTAAAAGTTATATTGTTGTGAACTTAGCTTGCTTCTTGATTGAGGGATGATAGAGATGGTGGTATAGAAAATTCCTCCCTAACAGTGTGCATAGGTATTACAAGTCTCATATTGGAGGGGGTAGAAGACATTCTGTCTACTTGCTGCTGGTCTAGATGCTTAATAAGGTTAAAGGAACCCATTGACCATCATCTGCTAGTTCACCTGTACTTTCAGAGAAGGTGAACAGCCTCCACTGTTGTTTTGCTATGTAGACATTCCAAAATTCAAAACCAGCTCAGGATATAATCCAGACAAGCTGACTATGAAACAAGTTCTTAGAGTCTTGTTTTGAAATTTTTAGCAGTGCAGGTTGGCTACCACATCATGTGGTCCAAGAGTGGGGTGGGATCTTTGAGGCTCTGAGATCCTCATGAAGGCATTATGTCATTACTTGCGGGAAGCCAGCCCACGATAACTGCAGTAAAGACAGCTAAAGGCTCACAAAGAGGGGAT
The DNA here is from genome assembly GCF_003009895.1 of Hyaena hyaena. Classification (NCBI taxonomy): domain Eukaryota; kingdom Metazoa; phylum Chordata; class Mammalia; order Carnivora; family Hyaenidae; genus Hyaena; species Hyaena hyaena. Next base: position 52,321 of record NW_024081354.1, on the reverse strand, counting down.
GCATATTCTACAGGCTAAGGGAAAACCAGAGTTCTCCCTGTCCCCTCCCCTCTAAAAGGCAGGAGTGTTGCTACCAGAAATAGGCCAAGGGCTAAGGATATTTTATTGGTTTACTGCTTTCATTGTGAGGACATTTCAACAAGAAAGGCTTTCCTGGTGAAAACTTCAACCTGAGATGCTCTCTTGCCACCATTTGGGGTGCTTTTCTATTCATGTGGTAGAGGAGTGAGAAGGTTAGTGCTGCTTTCAAAGGGAGGTTGGAGAGGTGGGAGACAGCACTGGGTCTCCTCTCTTGGGAGGAGGCTGCTTGATGCACTTTCTCTCTCTCCCTCCTCTTTATTTAACTTTTCACTCTTCCTCCTTCAGGTTAATGAAAAAAAGCTTAGGGCACTGCCCACAAAGGAGCTGTCCAAACTCTGGAACCCCCTTAGTAGGAACTGAGCTCTCTTTTATGGAAAAACTCTCCTTCTTACTTCCAGTTTATGTAAAGGAATTTCTGAATTATTCCCATGTAACTCCCAATATTATATACCTCAGGGCTTGAAGTTGAAGCTCCCAAGGAAAACTGAGTCTATTTGTTAATCAATGTCTGGGGCTCTGAGGGCAGAAGTCCATTGTTGTTTGTTTTTTTTAAACAGATGAGGGCAAGCTTAACTTATTTTTAAGAAGAGGTAATGAACCAGAAGAAAGATTCAAAGATAGGGATGATTAATGGAGCAAACTCTCAGAGAAGGATGAGAAGGGGCAGGATTATAAGACTGTTGAAGGGTCTGTGTTAGAAGGAAGAGTGGATTCTGCAGTGAGGGAGGAGGTGAAGAACAAGAGGTGGTGATGCAGAATAACTGAGAGCTGAGGGAAGGAAGGAATGTAAGAATGCAAGACTGGACTGGGATTCTCTGCAGAAGAGGGGCTGAGGTAGGGCTTAGTGGGCCATCCAGGGTATGTGGGAGGGGGCTAGAGGTAAGCCAGACAGAATGTGAGCCCTGTTTGTCCCATTCAACCCAAAAGCTCTGCTTTTATTTGCTTTATGTTAAGGTTTCATTTAAGATTTGCTGAATGCTTAACAAGGTCATGGAAACCATTGTCCAGAGCAGCAAGCACAAGAACAAGGCACAGAGCAAGGCAGTGTGGTGTGAAGAGATGGAGGTTCTGGAGTCAGAGATCTCTTGGGTTGAACAGCTCTGCTTCTTCTCAGCATCCAAGTGGCTTATATTTTCCGTGCTTCAGGGATCTCATCTGTGACCCCAGTACCCATGGGGAAAAGCATCAGAAGAAATTTTATAGAATGGAGCAGAAGGCTCCTCTGGGAAAGGGTTTGACACTTAAGGGTGGGTCAGTAAAATCCTCACCTGCACAGCTTTTCCACTGGCATCTGCACTCATAGAGGCTGCCATGGGAATTTTGCTGGGCACTGTCATAGTATCATCTTGCCAAGGTATATGGAAGGCACTGGTATCTTTAATTCATGGCTGGCCACCTGCACAGGAAAACAAGACAGAATGTGCTGATCCAAAGTGAAACTGGGACAATAATTTAAACCCATTTGAATTTTTTTTCTCTTTAAAAAGGTAAAAAGGGGATTTATAATCTATGGTTCAAACAGACATTTTCAAACCAAAATTTTTTATACGGAGTTTTAAGTTTAAAAAAATATTTTTAAATGTTTATTCATTTTTGAGAGATAGACACAGAGTGCAAGTGGGGCAGGGGCAGAGAGCAAGGGAAACAGAATCTGAAGCAGACTCCAGGCTCTAAACTGTCAGCACAGAGCCTGATGTGGGGTTTGGATGCACAAACTGTGAGATCATGACCTGAGCTGAAGTTGGACACTTAACTGATGGAGCTACCCAGGTGCCCCAAGAGTTTTAAAATGGGAAGTGTTTCTCTATACCCCAAACCTCTCAAGTGTGATTGGTCAGGACAAATTGCACAATGCCACATGGCATGAGTTTAAAGTAGGCTTTGTCGTGGGCTTTGTCGTGGAAAGGGGAATCTTACAGACAGAAAGCACAGATTTCCCATCCTTTCATGACGCGTGGAGAGGCCTGCTGGATATGCAACAGGAATCCACATTCTAGAGGAAGGACCCTCACTCTACTATGTGTCTCCTTTTGGAGGGTGATCATGAAGAAGTAGACTTGTGGACAGAGGAATGAACAGGTTCCCTCGCACGAGGAAGTCTGAATTTGGGGTGCTATTTATGTACAGGAGTGGTCTGGACAGATTGGCAGCCCAGCATTTGGGCTTAGGAGCCCCTGAGAAGTTACAGACCTTCTGCCAGAGTGAAGGAAGCCACTGGTTCCTGGGTAAGTGGAGTTGTGGTGAGAGAGAAGTGAGGTGAAGCCCCCTTCCCAAGTCCCAGCTGGCTCATTTCCTGATAATCCAGAATGAGCTCCTACGGACACCTGTGGGCAATTCTGGTAACTGCATCACAAAGCAGTCTAAGACTGGTATTGGTATTACAGCATCTGGTAATATTTTATAAATTTTGGCCAGTGGCAAAAGTGAATCTACCTCTCTCACCTCTATCATTTTGGTGTTAACACATTGTGTCCCAATTCAACTCTACCATGAGCAACCAATACAGACCCTTCTGTGTGGATGTGAATCAGAGCAGCAACCTAGAAATAAAAATGAGAAATCTGTTCTTCCTGCCATTGGTACAGGATTCTTGGACAGTGAGGCACTAACAAATATAGTTCCCAAAGCCCCTGGAAGAAAGTTACAGTTTCATGCTATTAGGTACAGGACCAATGGTTTCATTCAAAGATGTGTACCACTTGTGAATAGCAAAGGTGCCTTCTATGAAAACTGAGAAGTAAAAAGCCTAAATGTATACTTCATTGTTAGAATTTAGTATTGAGACGTCTCAGTCCTCTCACCATTTTCTGCAGTACTGACTAGTCCTAGTTTGAATGCCTGCTGGGCATTGTACTCCTTTCTGAGTCTCTTCTAGTATGCGATTGATTTCACCAAGGAGGGCTCTTCACCTTGCTTCACTTATTCTGCGAAGCAATAACAAATTGACCCAAACTGTTAACAACCAGTAGAATTTAGAGCTTATTGTCCTTTGTTGGATTATAGACTCTCTGCCTTTAGTTGTCATTTAGGGAAAGACACTCTGTCCTAGTGAGTTCGTTTTCCGTATTCCTCTGAGCACACTACTCTCAACTGCTTTTGGGGAGTAAAAAGCATGCAGAGAAGTACAGCAACATGTAAAGACAAAAGTGGTCCAACATCTTAATTGCTCTCACACACCTGTTATTATAAGAAAAATCAAACAGTGCTAATATAAGTCCACAATTCCTTAACTGCAAGTCTGAATTCCAAAAAACCCTGAAAACCAATTTGGTGAACAAATTTGCCTCAATCTCATGCAACAATGAGAGTCATAGTCTTTTAAAAATTCCACTTAGTATGAATAACCATACACTTCACTGAGGAAATGTTAACATGTTTAAATTGGGTATGTTGCCTTAGACTCCACTAAAGATTTTATGTAGTACGTGTAATACAGATATGATATTTTAAAATCAGAAGGGGCGCCTGGGTGGCACAGTTAAGCATCTGACTCTTGTTGTTGCTCTTGGCTCAGGTCATGATCTCATGGTTTGTGAGTTCAAGCCCTCCACATAGGGCTCTATGCCGATGGTGTGGAGCCTGCTTAGGACTCTGTCTCTGCCTCTCCCTGCTTGTGTGCTGTCTTCCTCTAAGTAAAACTTGAAAAATTTTTTAAATCAGAAAAATATAGAATTCCAAACTACATCCAGTCTCCAGGGTTCCATAGTTGGGATTATGAACGTGTACATGTACCTAGAAGAGTCAAACAATACAAGAAGGCATAATATGAAGAGTGAAAGCTCCCCTGCCAACTCATCAGTCCTGCTCCTCCTCCTAAAGGTAACCACTGATATCAGTTCCTTGTAATTCCTCTAGAATTTACTTTTATGAATATGTTATAAATATTTTGAAATAATTTTTTAAAAAGGTATAACATAAATACAAATCTTGGATAATTTTTTAAAATATCAGCATGATGTGGTTTTGGAGTGGTGGTGGGGGTCCAGAGCCAATGGCCAAGAAAGTATTATTGAGACATCTTTGGTGCAAAAAGGTGATTTCATTAAAGCTATGGGACAGGACCCCTGGGCAGAAAGAACTGCACTAAGGTTGTGAGGAGTGACTGATTATATATCTGGGTGTTGGGGGAGGTAAAGGCTCAAAGGAGGTTTCCAAAAGCACTTTTATATGCTAAAGAAGACTCACCAGATCCTGCAGGCCTAGCTATCATCAAGCTAAGGCTGTTTTTCCCTCTAGTAAGGCATTAACATTTAGACACTAAGGACTTCCTGGAGGAATGTTTTACTCTGCCTGTCTCAAGTATTTGTCAATGGGCTGCAGGTTATAAGGAAATTTAATTTTATCTACCATTTCCTTCTTGCCTTTGTTCCCCACATCACTATGGAGGGGAGGGGAATGCTGGGTCTCTAGGAAACTGAGTCTGTAAGGTTTTTGGAGATAAGGCTATTGGTAAGATTGCCTTTTTCTTGTAATTTATTAAGACATTTGTAAACTGATGGAGACTCATGTCCTGCATGATTGTGATCTCTATCAGTTAACTGTTTTTCCCTTTCCTTTGTTCTTGAGCAGCCAGGAGTGCCTGAGGAATGTCACACATATCCCACCTGTGGGGGAGTGGTCTGAGCTTGACTTAAGCTCCCTCATCAAACATATATAGGTCTACCTCATTTGTTTTATCATCTGACTAGTAGCTCATTCATTATATATAGATGCACCATAATTTAAGAAGTCCCAAATACGGCATACTTTTTTTTTTTTTTTAACTCTTGAATGAATATCTCCCCACGATGAACAGCTTTGTATATATACCTTGGCAAAAATTTTTTGCAAATATGTGAATATGTCCATTGGTTATATTCCTAACAGTGACAGTGAACTCAGGGTTTCTTTTTGGGGTGATAAAACTGTTTTAAAATTAGATTGTGGTGATGATTGCACACTCTATGAATATACTACAAACTACTAAATTGTGTGCTTTAAATGGGTGAATTTTGGGGTGCCTGGGTGGCTCAGACAGTTAAGCGTCTCTTGATTTCAGCTCAGGTCATGATTTCACAGTTCATGGGATGGATCCCTGCATTGGGCTCTGCACTGACAGAGTGGAGCCTGTTTGGGATTCTCTCCCTTCCTCTCTCTCTGCCCCTCCCTGGCTCACACACATGCTCTCTCTCCCTTTCTCAAAATAAATAAATAGACATTAAAAAAATAAATGGGTGAATTTTATGGTATCTGAATTATGTCTCAATGAAGCTATTAACTCAGCAGTGAAAGCAATAGGTCCAAGATACGTGTAGCAAAATGTTTATAGTTATTTTTGTAATTAGAATGGTACACATTCAGCCATATCCTCACCAACACTCTCTGCTTTTTTGCTTGAGCCTTTAAGTCGTGGTAGACATTATTTGCTTATAGGAATGTCCTTGCAAATGGGGGCCTGGAAGGGCTTTCCTGAAAGGTCCAGCCATAAAAGGGACCTCACTTCTGATAGGTAGTATTTTGAGTATGAACTGCTCGCATGGGATCCAGCTTTTCATGGATGGGGGGGGTGTCACTCCACCAATGGGACAAAGCTGGTGCAGTGTGTGTGTGTGGGCACACATTTCTTACCCAGGGGAGTTACTGCCCTTGGTCATAAGGATATATAGTCCTACCCTTCAGCAGCCAGCTGCCCCAGAACTAAAATGATTCTCTTTGTGTTAATCTCATCAATTTGGGTAAGATTTACACTTCCTTTATATTTCTCACACTATCTAACACACTTAGTAATGCTTTCACATGTATTATCTCATTTAATCCTTCTGACAATCCTGTGAGATTTGCTATAGTATTCCCATTTTGCAGATGAGGAAACTGAGGTAAGAAGTGGAGACTTGTCAGGGTCACACAGCCATGAAACACACAGAACCAGGGTGCAGACTCAGACTTCCCAATAACAAACCTCCTGTTTGCAGTCCATTGCCTCGATCACATCATCAGTCGTACTGCAGGTGCCAGGTAAAGGTGTGCAGAGTGGACTGGCTCTGGGTTTCATCTGTCTTGATAAAATAGGGAGCAGATAACAGAGGTGACTTGAGAGGGAATGTATTATATGGATTCCCAGGGAGGCAAAGAGGCCTTACCATACCAGCCCCCTCTGCCCCATTACAGTTCCCTTCCAACTACTTTTCCACTCAGCTTGATACTAAGTTTGTTTCAATTTATTTAATCACTAGGTGAGGAAGAATAGTAGAAATTTGTGGATGCGGGATTATTCTCACATAAAGATATTAACATAATGTGTGGCACAACTCCATTTATATAGATGCATGTTTACTTATGATTATATAAACACAGAGAGAGAAATGGAAGGATGTTTGCCAGACTATTAACACTGGTTACCTGCAGGTGTGTGTGTGTTTGGGGAGAGGCATATTCCCTCACACCACCAGAAAAAAGCAAAACAAAAAAAGGAAAAACCTTTTAAAAATGTGCCTATGACTACATACAGCATGTGCAAAATGAACTCTAGTGGTAAAGTTATATAGACGTATATAAGTGTAGAAAAGGATATTAATTTATCACTGAATATTTTTACTTTTTAAAAAATGTTTTATTTCTGAGAGACAGAGAGAGATAGCTTGAGCAGGGGAGGGTCAGAGAGAGAGGGAGATACAGAATCTGAGGCAAGTTCCAGGTTCTGAGCTAGCTGTCAGCACAGAGCCCAACACGGGACTCGAACCCACGAACTGTGAGATCATGACCTGAGCCGAAGTCGGATGCCCAGCCAACTGAGCCACCCGGATGCCCCATCATTGAACATTTTCACAATAACAATAAGCACATTATTTACATAATCACAAAAAGCATATTATTTATAAAAAAACAATAAAGCTATTTTCATTCAGAAAAAAAACACTGGCTGGGGTTTCTGGGTGGCTCAGCTGGTTGAGCACTAAGCTTCTGACTATTGACTTTGGCTCAGGTCATGATCTCACAGTTTGTGGGATTGAGCCACAGTTTGTGGTGCTGAGTGCACAAAGCCTCTTTAGTATTTTCTCTCTCTTTCTCTCACCTTTTCTCTCTGTCCCTCCCCCACTCACACTTCCTCTCTCTCTCAAATAAATTTTTAAAAAAAGAAAAAAACATTGGCTACTAAAATATACATTTTAAACAACTTTTCTTTGAAAGAAGGTATACTTCTTTCTATGTGGTCAGTATGTATAAAGGATGCTTGGCATCCCATTGTCCAAACATGTACTTGATGGAGGCTCTTGGTGTTGTCATAGGTTCCTAAACTGGGGAAACATGGAGACCTAGGAATCATTCTAGAAATCTCTCATTAAAATACAGATTTTATCAGATGGGTACAATTCATTAATCTATAATTTCAGGTTAGGTTCTCTCAAGAGCAGAGGGGAAAATGTTTGAGCAAGTAGATCCCAGCCAGGTAAATTTTGTGAGAGGTAGATACAAAAGTTCTGGGAGACAGGTGTGACTAGAGGGCAGATGACGGGCAACTTTGTAACTAAGCTAGTCATTGTCTTCCCTAAACTTAATGGTTACAATCACAATTTTTTGGTGTGGTTAATTAAACTTTTCAAAGAAATCTCTGTTTACAAAGTATGGATTATGTTTCCAAATCATCTAGTAGTAAATGAAATTGCTTAAGTAGACACATGACCCAGTTTGGGGCAATTTAAAACACTAGAGTTGCTTCCTTTCCCAGGGTCACCCATGGGAAAGTGGTTGCTAGTAGCAAGAAAGGTTTTTTGTAGAGTCTCACCTCTTTGGCAAGAAGTCTGTGAATATTCCATGTATCAGTGTTTATATATTTTCAACTTTTCCCCAAAACTAGTGCAAGCCCACAAAACTCAGTTAAAAATTTGTTCTAAAATCCCACTCATTAACATTGCCTTTCAGGAATCTGTGTTTGCTTGATTTCTTGATTATCTATCTATCTATCTATCTATCTATCTATCTATCTATCTATCTATCATTTTGAGAGAGACAGAGAGAGAGAGAATCCCAAGCATACTCTTGGGGCTCAAATTCACAAACTGTGAGATCATGACCTGTGGAAATCAAGAGCTAGACACTTAACTGACTGAGTTACCCAGGCGCCCCTCCTTGATTTTAATAGCAAAAATCTTTAGCAGAAATGTTAGTATCTTCTCTGTAACTTTTCAATGATTCCACTATGCTTTTGTAGGAAAAACTGCAGCATGGATCTTATTTTCCTAGAACTAGTAAAGCAGTTTCAAAGACATTAGAAAGGAAGACCTGATACCCACAAAAATTGTTTCACCTTCTTATTTATGTGATAATGCATTCACCCATCCATCATCTGTCCATCTGTCTGTTCATCCATCCATCCATCTAGACATTTATGCCTTGTGCTAGGCAGAGGGATGAATATAGCCTATAAAGAGGAGCCCTAAAGGGAAATCAACAATTTCACCATTGTGTGACTGCAATCAGGTAAAAACCAAGAGCAGGTGGTGCAGGTTATATAAGCCTTCCAGAAGTAATACTTAAGGGTTACAAAGAACCATGACAACAGAAGTTAAGTGGGACTGTGACTTAAGGTAGCCCTCAAATTTTCTGTACATTAGAACTTCGGTGGTTTTAGTATCAGTTTTCCTTGAAGATCTCCCTTGTTGTTAGTACTTGTTCACAGTAGCCACTATAGCAAATAGAAACAAATCTGCCAAACCAGTACCAAAACCTTGGGAAATGATACATAGTTTTCTAAAAATTAGTATCAATAGATCTTTTATTATAAAGACTCAGTAAGTTATTTTCAGACTTAGAAGTATTTCTGAAAATTACCTGGTAATAAAATATCTTTGTGTATCTAACTGAGCATTTCATAGGGATAATGGCCATTCCTCTCTTCTTCCAATAACTATGCTGGTCAAACTCCTCTATAGCATTTTTTTCCTGCTGTAGTATGAGGAGTTTTCATACATTTCTGTCAGCATCTTATCAGATTGTTTGAATCAAATTCCTGCTTGCAAGTTGTACTATCAATCGTTCTGTACACGTTTCACTCCCTAACCTGGAGGGTGAAGATGCCAAGCTTCACAAAACCTGCAGACAATACATCCATGACAGAGATTAGCCTATAGAGCATATGGAACCAAAATGAAGGAATGCACTGAAGAAAAATTAAGCATTTAAGATTCAAGAGTTTTGAGAACTGAAAAGATTGTGCATCTATCTATTCAGACTTTTTCTGATGATCAGTTCCTGTCTGTTACCTTCTCTGGCAGGTGGCATCTGGCTGCCATAGCTTCCAAGTCCCTGTTACAAATACTCCCTTTGGAAAACCCAACCTCCCCCGACCAAAGGCTCTACTGGATGTTATATTGGTCTTTCAGGCTCAGCCTTGAGCATACAGGTTAAGAACCTTGAAAGCATTTTCCTTGAGTAAAGCATATTCTGTTACCTGAAAAGTGTTCCCAAGGTGCAAAGTGGATTAAAATGATGAAATCTGGATTGATTCCACTGTAAGTAGGCACTAAGCAAATTCCCTTTCATGCTGGAGAAACAGCAGCCCTTCTGAGATATATTTCTCTACTTGATTCTCAGAGGCAACCACAGTGAAGTATCTTATAGGTCCCCTGGCAACCTACCTCAGTGACCAGCTACTTAATTTTAAATTTTAAGCCTCTCTCTCTCTCTCTCTCACACACACACACACACGCATGCATATATATGCCCATATTTATATGAATAAATAAAAGATATTTTTGCAATTTAAACTAATTTATATTCTGTATTTGGTAGAAATGGAAACAACTTAATGTTAGTTAAAAAAATTTTTTTTCTGATACCCCAAAATGTTATGAGTGTTATGGATACTCAGAGTTTTTTCCTTTAGGCTATAGATTTCTTTAATATTTCCTGAGACTTTCTCCATTTTTTTCCTGCATACTTAAAACATGAAGCCTCAAGTGAAGAGCAAGGTTTCTAATAACGAACCAACGAAAGCATTTTGGTACTGATGGCAGAGTGGCTCTCCTGAATCAGAGAGTCCAATTCCAGGTAGAAAGAACAGTTCTGCCAGATGGGTGCAGTCATTCCCAGCATGTGGTGGAGATAGGATGAATGACTGTTTACTGGATCTCAGGATAAAATCTCTTCCTCCAAGGTGGTATTGCACATTTGCTTTTTAAATCAGAATATATTTATTTTGAGAATAAAAAAACCCTGCATGTCATAAAAACATGGGTGGGTGGGTCATGAAAATTTCATTTGGGGGTGAGTGAGTTTTCTATTTAAGGATTTGTTAGAAAGCAAAGGTAACAGGTAAGGCTTCCTTCTGGTGAAATGATCAGGTTGAGGAAAGATGAGTTCTGAAGCTTCTAGAACAGGCATAAATATCAGGGAAGAGTGGAAAAAAGCCAAAGAGGCCAGTGATGTCCTCATACCTATTGTCAAGGGATTAGATGGTGAGTTTAAAACGCCATAGAGGGACTCTGTGATTCTGGAGCATGAGACAATGTTAAGGGCAGCTGGGCCTGGATGAGAGCCAAGGATAGGATAGGGCCCAGGTTCTGGGCTAGAGAGGAGGTTCTGGGAAGTGTGTACCTAAACAGTTTCCCTTGTCATAAGCAGAGGAGGGATTTGTCTGGGACAGGCTCAAACCCTCCCCTCCTTCCAGACACCAAGAGTGTCCTTCCCTGGCCCTTACTGGCCTTGCCTGGGGTGAAGGAGGTTGGGGGAAAGATAAATAAGGATGACTGAGCTCTGTGGAAGTGTATTTTGGGGGGAAACTGGAGGCATTTATCAAAGGGACACACCATGACAGGAGTGTAGCAAAGAGGAATGAACATTGGGCATTCTCCTCAACAAAGCACCTCAAAGCAGCAGAGTGGCCCTTCTTGTCCCCACTGCCTCAAAGACAGAGGACAGTGGAGACCTGGAAGCCATCTGAGTTATCTTTGTTCCCAGTTTACATTCCATGCAAAGTGGGCAAGGGTCACTACACACATAGATCTTCTAAAGCTATACTCTAAGCAATCAGCTTATGTTTAATCTACCACCACAGACAATGAGATCCCAGTCATTTTTGTAAAGTCACTTACCAGTTCGGAACCATCTGGTATGCAGCCCCTGTGGATGTGGTGTTCAATGACTACTGCCATGATTTCCCCACTGTTCAAGCAGGTCATCTGTGAGAGGTAAACAGTATTAGATCCTGTCAGCAGGTGAGGCCCAAGCGCTGCATCCTGGGCATTTGCAGAGTACAAGTGGAGTCTCCTCTCTTCCAGGCAAGAGTGTCCTGGGGAGTCAGACCACCAGGGTTCAAACCCTGGATTCACCATTCACAACTAGGTGACATTGGAAGCTCACCTGACCTTTCTGTGCTTCAGTATCATCACATGTAACAATGGGGATAAAACTGTTATCTAGGGGCACCTGGGTGGCTCAGTCGGTTAAGTGTCCGACTTCAGCTCAGGTCATGATCTCACGGTTCTTGGGTTTGAGCCCCCCGTCGGGCTCTGTGCTGACAGCTAGCTCAGAATCTGGAGACTGTTTCGGATTCTGTGTCTCCCTATCACTCTGACCCTCCCCTGCTCCTGCTGTCTCTCTCTCTCTCTCTCTTTCTCAGAAATAAATAAAACATTAAAAAAAAAAAACCTGTTATCTAACCCAGCGTTCTTAAAACAACTTACCCAAATTACCTGGAGGTAAGGTTAAAACAAATGGTTGGGCCTCATTTGTGTATTAGAAATGTGCATTTCTAACAAATACAGAGGTGATGCTGATGCTGCAGGTCCAGGGACTATACTTTGAGGACAAGTGACCTATTGCATAAGATTGTCATTAGCATCAAAAGAGAATTCACACAAAGCCACATGTTGTAAGCAACTGAATAAATGTTAGCTGTTTGTTATTGTTCAATTAATGTTAGCTATTTATTATTGTCATATTTGTAGTTGCAGTTATCAGTGAAAAAGCACAGTAGTATATGAGAACTTCATACTCTCCCATTAATGGGTAAGAAGTATTTTCTGACTGGGAAGCCTTCCTGACTACTGCCATGTGCCCAGTGTACTTAGTGCTCTGAACACAGGGCATCATGGCCTAGAACCCTCTCTGGCTGTGAATGATAAAGCTGTTAGTTAACTCTCTCAATGTGCACATCCTGTCCCTCCAGCAGGACAGGTGCTGTGTGTTAAAATTCTTTCTATCTTCAGAACTCTTAGTATAATGCCTGTATACGGCAGGGGCTCAGGAAATCTCAGTCTTTGGAGTTGAAAGGAACTCTAGAAGTCATCTCCAAACTCTCCCACTGCAGGGCTTCCTTCTGGAGCCTGTACCTGGGTCCCACACAACCCTAGAAATTTAGATTCAGGAGATCCAGGTGAGCCTCAGGAGCCTGCATTTTAGTAATATCTTGAGATATTACTAGGTGTTCTCTGGATATCTCTATAGAAATAGCATCTTGTTTGGAATATTGGAAACTGCCCAGCATGATTCAGGAGTAAGTCATGAAGCCAATTCATTCATTTGGGACCAGCATATTTAAAAGAATAAGTAGAATAGAAAATAAAGAGGAGGAGAAAATAAGAAATATAAGGATATATCACATTTAGCAATGGTAAGTGTCATCCTATGTAATTTAGTTTCAGAATGCATGTGTTTGTGTGTGTGTGTGTGGTATTGGGTCCCATCGTAATATATACTTTATGGGTCATGGTTAAACAGTTTGAAAACTGGCCTAGAGCATCCCTTCCTGTTGGAACAGCATGAGGGAAACAGTTGTTCTAATGTTGGCTAGCTGTCCTACAGTATGGAAGTCTGCCTTAATCTTGTATCCTATTTTCCCTGGTTGCATCTTCCATTAGAGCAGTGACGGGCTCTACTGCTTACTTCCACAGCTCTTCAGAACTTTGAGAAGGGCCAGCACCCTGGATGAGCTGGGTGGGGTCCTAATCCCAGCTGCCTAATCAGCTGAAGATGGGTTTGCAGAGGGTCAGTGTAGCAAGCTCTGATATGCAACAGTAGCTGCCAAAGGGGCGGGGCAGGGGAGGAAATCCAAAGTCCAGTGGGTCCCAACTTAGACACTCTAGGGAGGGAACAGTGTGAGACAGGAGGGGGCAGGGATTCTGCCCTGACTGACCAGTAGCTGTATTTTTTTGGGTTTTGTTTCTAGAATTTACTTGTGCAGCCCTTCTTCCCTGGGGGACTTCCTGTAACCTAGCTCTTTGTTCTTCAGACTAAATGTTTTGAGTTTCTTCCATTATTTTTAATGATGTCATTCTCAATCACTGTTCTGGTTGACTTAATACTCTCTGGTAAGTCCTCGTGAAGGACCCTCAACTGCTTATCTATCTGTGGAATGAATGATCACTCCAAGGAAAGCAGGCATGCAGGACTTCTTCCTATCTGACTCCCTGACTGCTTTAGAGTGTGCTGCCAAGCAGTACATTTCAGCACATGTTTATTGAGCATCTTTTATGGGTATTTTATGTGCTAGATACTAGGAAAATAGAAAAGAAAAGACAGGGACCTTCATCTCACAAGAAGCTAGTTGTCTGGCAGGGAGATTAGCCTGTAATCAGCCATTTGATTCAGAATGGGATGTTAAATGTTAGACGTCTGTACAAGGTTCCAGGAGGGAGACAGCATAGAATGTGGGAAGCACCCACTAATTCTGATGCTGCATGAACTAATTCTGTAGGGAATCCAGGCTCACTTATGGGGATTTCCTAGGGATGTTGATATCTGAGCAGGGATTGCTTCTAATCCGTGGTGGCGTGGGAAACCATCCATGCTTATAAGTTAGGCTTGCTAAAGCTCTGAATGAGCACCAAAGAGCCTCTCTTATGGGCTGAAATCTCGTGGGGGGTTTAGTGCCACAGGTTTGCAAAGGTTATCTAGATTCTTATGGGTATTTTCTGCTTCCTTCTAGCTTCAAAGCTATATTCCACAGTGCTTAAGCTGCTAGAAGAATATCCTTTAGGGAAGCAGGAGCATTTTTATAACTAGGTTACAAATGCATAGGATGAATTGGACTTGGATAAATTTCACCCCAAATCCTAGTATGTCTGTATTCCTGAGGCTCCCAGAAACTGGACATCTATATGTGCCATAGCTTCTGTTCACATCTTCATCTTGCTTTTAGCCTTTCTCTCATTCCCTAAATTGATGTTCCCTTTTCTTTTATATGCAGTGACTCAACTGTCACATAGAGCCACAGCACTGAGGCTTGATAAAAAGGTGCAACAATTACGTTGTCTGGGGATCCTGGTGAGCAAAAGGCTTTGCAGATATTTGGAACTAAAAGTGAGTGAATCACTCAATTTGTATTCCATATAATACTTTCCATTCACCTTAACATATACCAAGTAGTGGATGACATGCTCCGGTGCTTAATATGATGTCCTCATGCTCTAGAACAGAATGGATTGGTCACAGAGAGAAAAACAATAGAATCACAACTTTAAGTGATTGGCGATTGTGAGTTCAGGTTTGTGGAATGTTCCAGAAATCACTGATAGTCTCCTGAGTATACAAGTTAAGGGACAAAGAATAGAATTACTCCCAGGGAAGAGTAGGAAGCTATGAATTTCTTGCTTCTTGATTATAAATAAGGAAGCTAGAAAGCTATCTAGAAACTATCTAGCTTCCTCATTTATGCTGAAGAAGTTCATTTTCTGTTGATCTTTCTTAGGAGTAATGATAGACCACTTTTTGTGATTGGTTTTGTGCATAATTCTCAGTTTTTAAGATTGGTCATCAATAGCCATTCACTGGATTCCCACTGAATAGGTTAAGATTTTTCTGATTTCTTTACTGTTACCTTTTGGCTAGATTCATCATTTTATATTAATGACATCAATGATCAACTGCTTTGCAAAATTTAGTTTTAAGTCCAATTTCTCACATTCTTCATCCTAATACTAATCCGTCTTGAAATCCTGCCAATTATTTCTTCCCTCACAGCATGTCTAGGATCCAACCCTCTTCTTTCAATAGCCATCCTCTTAATTTCCTTACATGCAGACTACAGCAGTTGTTCAAATTCCGGGGTCTTTTCTGACCATCTCCATCTACAATCTATCCCATAAAAGTAACAGAAGCCATCTTCTAAGGAAATGTCACTTTGACTGTTACTTCCATAACAGAAAGCTAGTGGCTTCCCTCTGGAATACCGAACCTCACCCTTACCCTTTTCTTCTTTCAAGTCTCAGCCTGCAGCCCATATCCTAGGAGGTCACACCTAGATAATCATGGCAGGTGGGTGGGCAGGAGATGGTATGTCACACTCTCAGGTGTACAAGGACACCAGGGGAAGAAAACAAATTACTAATTATATTTGTGAAAACTCTCTGAGACCCCTGAAGAAATCCTTGCTTGTAAAGTCTAAAATTAAGTCAAATATCTTGTTAGTGAAATCTCAGTAACTGAAGCATTATATATAGCCATTAATATTTATGAGGATGTTTTATATAATAAAAACTTAAGTAAATGGCAATGGAGAAAATCCTCTAAAACAAATATGTAAGCAGAAATAAATTAACCTAGCTGTGTATAATAAAATTGATATTACTAAAAACATTACTCCAAGTAAACTTTGAACTTGATATTTGGGCTATACACTCTCACTGGGATAGACTGTTAGAATAAAAAGAAAGCTTAACTGTGTTTAGTAAGTTTGTTAATGGCAGTGTTGAGTGTAGTGATTCTGAAACTATTTTGAGTATATTTCATGACTGAGTGAATGAATAAGCATATGTGTATTGTGGGCAACTAGGGTTTTCACTGTGAGTGAAGGAAGTTGTAAATATGGAATGGGGAAAAGTGAGGAAGAACCCTGTGGTGTCCAGTATGGACTCAATTTCTTTAAAAAACATATATTTCCAGGGTGCCTGGGTTGTTCAGCTGGTTGGGCATCTGACTTCAGCTCAGCTCATGATCTTGCAGTTTGTTGGTTTGAGTCCCATGTTGGGCTCTGTGCTGACAGTGCAGAGCCTGGAGCCTGCTTTGAATTCTGTGTCTCCCTCCTTCTCTACCCCTCCACATCTTGCTCTCTCTCTCTCTCAAAAAGAAATAAACATTAAAAAATATATATTTTCTAGTTCTGTCCACTGCAAAAGCCTCAGTGGACTTGCAAGAGTGAAGATACCTCAGTAGCCACAAGCATACCAGGTGCCAGATCTGGTTTCTAAACACCATTTCCCACTGAAAGTAACCAGAGCTCTCCTTGAAGGAAAGCTGGATTCAGGTTTGGGACAAGGAAAGGACAAAGTAAGCCTGAAATGTCTCCTTGAGCCAGAAAGTGCTCAAAAGCTGAGGAATCTATGTTAAAAGGCTACAGGAGCTAGCTTGGAGGGGCTCCTACTGGCCAAATTTAGGACAATGTGGGCATCAAAAATAGTGGCCAGCATGGATTTTGACACATTAATTAAAAAAAAAGAAGAATCTATGAGGCTATATTGATACAAAAAAATTTACAGCTCTTTAGAGAAAAATGCCAAGTAATAAATGTAAAGTGCCTAAGAGAGTTAGAAGAAATTGCCAGGCAAAAATCATCAGTGATATTAAAAGTAATGAGTATAAGACTCCCGGGGAATGGAATATTCATTTGGCCTCAAATGAGCACTTGGCAGATAGCTTATTTATCCCAAAAGGGAAAGGTATCTTTGCATACAATGAACCTGGCAGTACCACTTTAACCAGATCATCAAATGAACATCATTGATAATGGGCCACGATAACGACATTTGCCTCTGGATGTGATGCACTCAGAAGACACCCCTGCCAAAAATGTTTACCCCGAATCTAATGAGGAGGGAGCAACCATCAAACTCAAACTAAGGGACGTTCTGCCGAACAATTCTTCTGGCTCTTCAAAAATGTCCATGCCATGAAAAAAAAAGTTTTAGATTAAAGGAGATAAAAGAGATACATAGTGCATGATCCTGGATTTAGTCCTGGACCAGAAAAAACAAATAAAAAACAAACTTCAGGATATTATTGGGACAATTGGAGAAATCTGAGTAAGACCCATATTATTATTATATCAAAAATAATAATATATAAATGTTAAGTTCCTCAAGAATGTTGAGCTGTGATTAGGAAGGAAAATACTATAGGAATATGTATGTGCATACACATATATTTAACATATTTTATTCCTTATGTTTTGCTATTTTTAAATTTTTTATTTTCAAAATTTTCAACCATTCAGAAGAATGAACACTGATAGAGGAGGGTGTGTAGGGGACAGAGAGAGTGGATGTGTGGGAGAGGACACAAATAAAGCAAAATATTAACAGCCAGTGAATCTAGGGTAAGAATGTAAAGGTGTTTACTTTTCTAAATAATTGAAAAATTTCAAAATAAAAAACTTAAATAGTAAAACATAAGAGAAATATGTTGAACAGTTAAAAAGTACTGAAGAGGTAAATGGGAGAATTTTCTGCAGGGAGTGAGGGTAAGGGAGAGATTAAGAATGCCACTTGTTTTTCTGCCTTATGTGAGTAGGTAAATGATAAGGTCATTATTTAAGGTCAAAAACAGAATAAGAAATTGGCTTAAGGAAAAAGATGGTTAGTTGAGTTTTGATCTTGTTGATTTTGAAGTGACCATGGCCCAAGCAAATGAAATATCTTAGATATAAAAGTGAGATCTTCAAGGGAAAGGTCAATCTAGAGACATATAATGGATAATTATCAGTATGGAGAGGGTAGAGAAAAGATGAGGCAGTGAGAACACTACTGTGAGAGTGAGAGCAAGAGAGAACAGTGGGCTACTGGATCCAATGGGTACTCTAACATTTAATGCAGTTCTTAATCTAGGCTTCAAGGAGTCTGGGAGACCCCCAGTGTTCACCAATATCCAATTCTTTCCCTTTATCCTTTCTTCCAATTCTCTTTCTGTGTAGTTAACCACATTTCTTAGCTTCTAAGAGACATTGTGTGACCAAGTTCTGACCAATGGAATAGGGGAAGGATCATATGCATCTTTCATCCACCCTAACTTCCCATCTGTGCAGCTGGAAGCTGAAGAATCCAAGATGACAGAGCCAAATAAAAGGACGTGGATCCCTGAGTCACACTTGGAGGAGATGTGATAGGAGAACATTCACATCGAACTTTGTCCAATCAAGAAATCAATCTTGGTTGTGCTAATCCATGAAGATTTGGGGGTTATTTGTTGTAGCTGGTAACACTGCTTATATAGAACTTATGTCCTATTTCTCTGGGAGAAAGGTCCATACTTATAAGCCCTTAAAGAGATTTGGGCTCCCAAAGAATAATAGGACCAGGTATAGACAGAGGAGCCCAGAGAGGAATTAAAGAAAGAGCAAAGAGGCATAAGGAGATACTGTAGAGAGTAGTATCAGAGAAGCCAGGGGAGTAGAGTTGCAAGGACCAAATAGCCTGCAGTGTAGATGGCACTAGTGTGGAAGGTACAATGGGCAGAAAAGTGTTTCTTTGACTGGAGAACTATTAAGCCACTGGTAGCCTTGGCAGAAGCAGTATGTTGAGGCATAAATGGGAAGTAAGGAAGTAGAGAAGGTAGGCAATTGATATAAAAATTTGTCTCAGAAAGGAAGGAGACAGAAGCAATAGCTAAAAGAGGAAGCAAGATCAAGAGAAGTTCACTTTTAAGGATAGGACAGACTTGAGTTTATGGACTGACCAAACAAGGCAGTAAAGAGATGCAAATAAAAAGGATAGAACACAGAAGGGTAATTGTGGACACTGAATGGAACCAAAGATGCTGGTGTAAGGGTTGGCCCCCCAAAAAGGAGGGAGGATCCATTACTCCCTGAGACTGTGCATGTGGTGCAGCTAAGGAAGGGAAATGGGCCTCAATGATGATGGTGGTGGTGGTGGTGGTGGTGGTGGTGATGATGATGATGAAGATGATGGAGAGGAAGGAGGCAGCCAGAATCTGAGAAGAAGAGGAGAAGCACTGTTCAGGGGACTAGAGGAGACTGGTACACTTTGGGGCTAGGCTTTGCCTCTATCCTGATGTTCAATGTCTACTACATGTTATCTCTTATACCTGGGATCTACAGCTATAAATCAAGAAAATGACAACATCTCATTTAGAAATGTATCAACAATGACCCAAAATCATGACTGGAAAGGAAACTCACCTGTGTAAATGCTGCATCCTGGCATGACACATATAGGTCCATTTTTTAATTCTCTGCCTTTGCCACTTCCCTTTCATTTTGAGTTTCCACATAAAAATGTTTCTGTCCTCCAAAGTGCACTTTCCCTGTTAAACACAGCAAGCAAAATGGGGCTCTTATTTTTAGAGATCCTTAATTTAAATATATTCAAAAAAGAATGCAGTGCATTTTACTAAACATAAATATTCCAGGTCATGGGAATAACATTGGGTTTCCTGTCTTGATTTCAAAGTCTCATTATAATTTGGCAAAGTTTTCATAGGCAGCTATTATCATACACAAGAACTTGAAGACTTACATGTAATTAGAAAGTCTCCCACAGTGAAACTGCTTGGGGGCAGAGATGATGTCACATAGCACAATGAGACCTGTATTTCAGCACTGATACCCAGTCAGTTGCATACTATTAACTTAGTTATTAGAAAGATTAAACCCCCAACCACAATCCAGCACCCACTGAAAGAGGCATCCCTAAAACCCACAGGAACCTCAGCTATGAAGAATATATGCTTGTGTGTGAGGGGAAGTTGGGGAGCCAGGGGGATGGATTGGGGATAAAAATTTAAAAAAAAATTTCACCCAAGTAGGAAGTAAAAACTTCAGAAATCTATAATTAATCATAGATATTAGAAAATAAAGTTTTTTTGTGTGTTCCAGAAGCTGGAGATGGTGCAGAAAAGTTATCAGGGCAACTGCAAAGACTTGGTGATGCATTTAGTAATTCCCCCCTCATCAATATAAAATTTAAATCTACCTGGTATCAAAAAATATATACGGACAGCCCTTGAATTCATACCCCTGACTATTCAGGATGGGCATCCTGAAATTACTAGGTTCATCAATTTTAGTTCTCTAGGTGACAGAAGTGTGGGAGTTAATAATAACTCCAACTGAAAGTGTTGCTAAAGATTCTATTTTCAGGCCATCTCTCTCCTGACTCTTTCTACTCTCCCTCCTGCTTCTGTCATGTTTGGTAGCTATAATTTTCATTACTCATTATTTCCTTTTCAAGGAAGTACCAATTCCTTCTCTCTCCACTTCCTTTACTTCAGATTTTAGTCTTAAAGTACTTGTCTTCTTATTTAGCAATACTTTAAAGCTAGATTTTCAGATAGTATTCTCTCCTTTGGTGAATTAATTCATTTCGATGGCTTCTCCCAAACCCACAACTCCAGCTTCAGCATCTCTCAAAGCACCAGAATTCCCTTCTAGCTGCCTGTGGACAATGCTCCTTGAACGCTCTGCCAGCCCCTAAAACCCTCGTCTTCCACTTACTTCCAAGCAGGTCATGATGTCTCCTGTACCGTTAATGATATAAACTTTGCCCCAGTCAATCGATCTCTAATTTTAAGGTTTTCTTTGATGCTCCTTTGCTCTTCACACCTAGTCAGTGGTTTGTACCTATATTCTACTCTTCACTCTAGTGCACCAGCCATCATCTCTCACCTGGCATACTATAATGAACTTCAACTTGTTTCCCATGGACACTCTTTTCCCACTTGGCTCCAACTGCACTGCCAGATTCAGGAAAGGGAAGTTATGTTC
The DNA here is from genome assembly GCF_003009895.1 of Hyaena hyaena. Lineage (NCBI taxonomy): Eukaryota > Metazoa > Chordata > Mammalia > Carnivora > Hyaenidae > Hyaena > Hyaena hyaena. Next base: position 31,551 of record NW_024081354.1, on the reverse strand, counting down.
CCATCATCCTCCTATTCAAAATCTCAAATGTGAAACCATTTGAGGCCAAGGAATCAAGGTCCTTCATAAAACTTGCCCCCCCTCTCAGAGTATGATGTTCTGGGGATGGTCCATCTCTTTACTAATTTCCATGAGAAGAGTTAAGATGAGTTGATTGCACCCAAGGTCTGTAGAATCAGCATTACTGATTAAAATTGTATCAGTGTATTAAGAACTCTCATATGAAAAAGGACTTAAGAATTCACCTTCAATGATGTAATCAATGGATTTAAATCCATCCTTAATGTTTCTTTGTTCTCAGTTCTTTCTTTCTTTTCTTGTAGGCCCAATGAGTGATTTGTGTTGTATTACATCTTGGGAGATAAATAAAAGTTATTACCAATGTAGTACAATTTAAGATTTCTGACTTTGGTCGCCTCCACATCCCTCACTCTGAAAACCATACATGATGTTAACCATCACTCCTAGAATTTCCTAGGACAGCACAGATGTTAGACATGACCTCCTAGTGCCTCAGTGTGTACAGCTGCACTTCTCAGATCATTCACCCTGGCCTGGCACAGTTTAGAAAATATCACCACCATATCAGAGAGTCCCATCATCTGCATATTTAACTTACCCATGAACTTCAACCTGCACTGAAATAGGAACTCCTCCATTTCCTTTAATTCTCACAACAAACAGGCTTGTTCTGGAGGCTTAGTATTAGCCTAATCCCTCCAGGCAAGCAGGTGCTTTTTAGAATTCTCCACCCACTCCCAGCCAGGAGTTTGGCAGGCATGTTAAAGGAGAACTATTTCAATACTTGACACCTCCATAGCAACTTAACCTTTGTCCTTGATTTTACTCAAGTTGTTCTCAAACCTTAGTCTGCATAAACATTGTGGAATAGGATCATATATATAAAGCCTTATGTTCTGTACTTTATGGACAATATAAGGCATTTTTCAATGGTTTAAAATTTTTTTCCAAAGTAGAAAAAACATTCAAATGATTTAAAAAGGAAACAATAAAAATGTATTTGATAAAGAATTTTGCTTCTATCTCTGTGCCTCTGTCTAGTTTCTATCTACTACTATCAAAGGTGACTGTTAGATTCTTAGGTTGTATGTTCTTCCAGAGTTTCTATATGCAAATATAAGCAAATATGAATATTTTTATGACCTTCCTTAATACAAACATTCTTCTGCACTTTCCTTTCACTTAACAGTACAACTTGGAGATCTTTCTATATCTACATACAGAGAATGTCTTCATTCCTTTTTTAAATATATACAACTATATAAAATTTCACTGTACAGATGGATGGAAATGAGTTCTTTCTAATATTATATGTTATTACAAACTGCTGCAACTAACAACTTGAAAACATATTATTTTGAATGTATTCAAGCTATGCTGCAGGATAAATTCCCACAGGGGGGTTGCTGGGTCAAAAGGCATAAGCATTTGTAATTTTAAAAAATTCTGCTAAATTTCCCTCCTTAGATGTTCCAGTCTACTTTTCCATCTACGATGTAAAAGACTACATTGCAACGGTAGCTTGCAACCAGATATGTTGTTTTTTTTCCCGTAGCTTGCAACCGGATAAGTTGTCAAACTATTTTTGCCAATCTGGTAGGTTAAAATGGCATTCATTTCGTTGTAGCTTCAATTTTGAATTTCTCCTGTTTGTAGTAAGTCCTAGCATGTCTTCATATATAAAAGAGCCATTTATATTTTCTTCCTGTGATTTGTCTGTATGCATCCTATGTCTACTTTTGTATTGGCTTTTTCTTTAAAAAAAGTTTTTTAAAAAATGTTTATTTATCTTTGAGAGAGAACACGCAAATGAGGGAGAGGTAGAGAGAGAAGGAGACACAGAATCTGAAGCAGGCTCTGGGTCTCAGCTGTCAGCACAGAGCCCAACATAGGGCTAAGGCTCAAGATCTCGAACTCATGAGTCATGACCTGAGCTAAAATCAGGTGCTTAACTGACTGAGCCACACAGGCACACCTGTATTAGTTTTTTCTTCATGATTTCTGGGAAATTGTTAAATACTTAGGAAATTAGCTTGTCTGTGTTGTGGTTTGTAAATATTTTTCCAATTGGTGCTTATCTTTGAACTTTGCTTATTGTATTTCTCTTTATGCAGAAGTGTGTTATTGTATGTAATCAAATTTATTAATCTTTTATGGAATTTAGAGTATGAATCATATTTAGAAATACTGTAAAGGAATTCTCCCATGATTTCCTCTTTTACTCTTTGGATTTCATTTCTAACATTTAAAATTTAATCCTTTGTATCTTGGTTTATCTTGGAGTAGTGGTGCAGTATGTTCAATTTTGATCATTTTTGATTTTCACTTGGAAGCTGACCCCAGATGAGATGTGATTCTATGGTATTCATTTGTGAACAACTTTTCAGTTTTTGTTCTTAGGTAAAGGGGCCAAAGGTGTCTAGCGGGGTGCCTTCCTTGGCCAATGTAATACAAACAATTCCTATCACTGCTATTTCCCTCTTTAGAGGCTCTATCAGGAATGCACAAAAGGAATCATTGCAGCCTTATCTGGGAACCTGGCAGAAAGTACAGAGAAGCCCAGAAAAAAGGAACAGTTCTCGCATTCAGTGGTGAGTAAGCTGGTTCTCTATGTGGAGTGAGAGAAAATTTAACAGAGGCAGAGACTAGGGTAGGTGGGATATGGGGCAGGAGCTAAGAGAAACACAGTTCAAATTTTAAAATGTTAAAGGGCAAGGATATGAACTTTCTAAGGTTTGAATGTCAAATTTGGAATTTGGGCATTCCTTAGTGGTTTTCCTTTAGGAAAATCAGAAACATCCCAGCAATACTTAAGGGCAGTAGAGACAATTATGGATCGGTTGTGGGCTGAGAGGACACATTTCCATGTAGCAGTAAGAGAAAGAAAGGCAGACTGAAAATTTTAGGAGAAAATACACTTTCTGGTCTGTGTTATATCTCTGTAGCAGTGAGAAATGCCACACAAGGTAAAGGGGTTTCACAAGTGCTGCGGTAACAATGTGCTCTGGAACTTTCTGGAAAGAATCACTGTTACATGACCAAAGACTGATTGAATTCTGGTTGAATGCCCATGATCACAGGGCCCACATCTTGGTACACAATCCTCCCTTTGTTTGTGACCTGCCTGGCATAAGCATGTGAATCAGCAGCCACAATACAGACATTCTGATCCTGCACAAATCACCTGCAGAAAAAAACAGGCCAAATACCATGCCATAAAGTAACAAAAATGTACACCAGCAAGGTCTCCCAGGCGAGGGACAATGTGCCGTTGGAAGACGTGTTTGGGGTAACTTGTGAGAGAGACCCTGGGGCTGGGTTTAAATATTGGCCCTGTCACCACTAACTATATGGCCTCTGGCAATTTACTAGAAATCTCTAAGCCTCAGTGTCTTCATCTTAAAATGGAGACATCTATGTCAACTTACAGGGTTTTTAACTGCATTAAATTTCTTCTTCTTCTTTTTTTTTTTGCATTAAATTTCTTCTGAAAGGGGCTTAGTACAAATAAATAATCTAAGGTTGTTAGGAGGACTACACGAGGTTATGTGTGTAAAGGCATCTGGAAAACAGTACTAGGGAATAGCAGCTGCCGCTATTCTGACTATGCTGCGAGCATCTCAGACACTATCATCATCCTACCTCCTCCTGTGCTTAGGGACTGTATAGTCTTTCTTCTTTGCTGCCACTGTCACTGGGAACATCCTGGGCGGTTATCACATTGACCGTACCAGGCAATGCCAGGGCCTCAGGGGCATCAATGGGACTGAGAAGGAAACAAAACACCAAAGGTGCCAAGTGTTACATGGCATGATGTGGCCCTCTTACATATGGAACCCCAAGAACCCACCCTAACTCACAGGAGTGCAACCAGGCAAGTCCATTAGGGAAGTGGAAACATTTGGCTTCGATGGATGCAGAGTGTGACAAAAAAGCCATCCTCAGAGAGCATTTGTTATTCTCACCTTCTACTGGAGGTTTAGGTTTCTTAAACCGATGGTTAATCAGTGGCACATTTAGGAACTCAGGCTCCTTGGAAGATGGATGCTCAGAAAAACAGTACAGAGAATTATAGCTTTTTGGGATCTCACAAGCTGAGGAAGTTGTTTTCACCCTTTACATTCTCAGATGAAAACAGCTGGCTCTTCAGATATCAGCTTTCTATCCTGGCTGCGGGTTAGATGTTTATCCACTCCTAAACCCACAGTTTTCTTTCTTCTTTCTAAATTTTCTTTTACCAAGCTAAATGTTGGGGTTGCTTTTTTGTGAAATACTTCAGTGTATTGAGTTGAGAAGACTGTTAATAGATAACTAGGCCTTTAAGTGTCTGCTAGGTATTACCGGCTTTCAAACTCTGCCCCTATTTTATTTACATGATTTTAGCATGTGGCCTGGTGCTGGTTATCATGGCCAGGAAAGCTTCTGTCAAGAGAGGCATGTCATTACAAAATGCAGTCTTTCCAATGCTGTGTTTAACACATGACTGATGCATGATGAGGTGTCCAGCTGTGTCTTGGGGATGTCACTGGGCAGCTACACACTATGTTTAAGAAATAAAGCAGCTTGACCCCAACTTGTTTATGAGATAGAAACATCTGGTAAGAAATGTGTAGATCTTTCTCTATGTGATCAAGACTTTCCAAGTGAGTCTGTTTAGCTTGAACTGGATTTTTATTCTTCCTCACTGTCAATCTGTGTAAAGCTAAGGAGGGTAGGTGTAAAGAAGAAGAGGCAGGAAAGGACTGGACCATGAACGAAGACTGATTCTGTGACAGCTCGCATACAGGAAACTGTTTTTCTGAGAAAACATGTATGTTTTATAAAACCAAAGTTAGTAAGAGACCACTTATAAAATTTTCCAATATTAGCTGTTTGAAGTCCATGTGCTCTGGTTAATGTTATCCTAAAACTTTGGGAAGTGTGCAGCATGACTGGGTGATGTCTCCCCTCAGGCAAGGAGGCAGTGCTGATCAAGCGAGAGTCAGATGGGAAATTGGGAGACATGAATTCTAGTCCCAGATCTGCTATAGGTAATTTTGGGCCAGGCATTTTGTTTGTTTTAAGTTCATTCTATACAATGAAGGTGTAAGATTAGATCCATGCTTTTCAACTGCCAAAAAAAAAAAAAAAAAAAAAAAAATCTACTTTGAACTTATAAACTAAGAGAAGAAAATTTTCTACTGAGCTGGGGCTCTGAATTTGCAAGAAGATAAAGTCCCATTCAGGCAAATGGGACAACATGTAATAATATAATAGAAGATCCTTAAGAGGGCACCTGGGTGGCTCAGTTAAGGGTCCGACTTCAGCTTGGGTCATGATTTCATGGTTTGTGGGCTCAAGTCCTGTAACAGATTCTGTGTTGACAACTTGGAGCTTGGAGTGTGCTTCGGGTTCTGTGCCTCCTTCCCTCTCTGCCCCTCCCCAGCTGGTGCTCTGTCTCTCTCTCTCAAAAAGAAATAATAAACATTAAAAAAAATTTATGTTTATAAATTTTATGTTTATAAATTTTTATGCTTACGTCAGTTCTTAAATTTTGTGATTCTTATAACTAGAGTTACACAGTGAATACTCCTATCCCTTGTCAATGTCTTCCAGTGATCCTGGGGATAGGCACCAGGCAGTTCTCCAAATAACAGGTTCTTTTCTGCCATCCGGTAAACCCACATGGACCTTCAAACAGTGTAATGATATGAGTGTAATCATATCCAGTTGCTGAGAGTGTAAATTAAAACAATCTTTCTAAAGACTACTTTCTAAAAGCTATTTCTAAAGTACTAAGGACCTAAAAAGTGGAAAGAAACTCCATGAATCAATTGGAAATGTGTATAAAGATTTATGCACTAAAATATTAACTAAAACATTATATGTTCTCAAGTGGGGTACTAAAGAAATTATAGCACATCAATTTGAACAAAGAAAAACAAATCATTACAAAATTTTACTTTTGAAAAACATTTAGTGACATGGAAAAATGTTTAGGATACACTATTAAGTGAAAGAAGAAACATATATGATTATACATATAAGCTAATCTTTACTTTGTATAAATATGTTTTATTTATTCATATATTTATATGCACTTGAAAAATCTCAAGAATGGAAAGAAATTCATTAAAATAACAATGGCATATTAAGAAAAACTGTCCAAAACTTGGAAAAAAGGCAAAAAAAAATGACAGTATATCCTTTCCATATTATATGGGAATAGTCTAGCAGACACACCCACTGGTTATCTGACTCCTTTTTGGGACGTTCCCCTAAGTTATTATTTACTATTAAAATTGTAAACCTAGACTCTGTGAAGTAACGTGATAATACTGGATTTTTTTTTCCAGCAGTAAATCAAATCACTTCCGTTCTCAAAGTTTACAGTTGTATTCTGTGTGAGATGTCAACCAGTTCCACATCTAAACCAGCAATTTTCTGTCACTGTTCTTTCAGTGTCTGTACCCTCAGCCTCTCAAGTTCACTTCCGTTCATCACCTTGCTGCTTCCCTAATTAAGGAGTTAGAGAAGTCTTTGACATGTGCTCACTTTACTTTAGATTTGTATGAGAATCAAACTTTTAGTATTTTAAAAATAGTTTGACAATGGCTGTATATGGATGGTTAAGTCTCAGATTTAAATTTTCTCCTGTATGTTGTTTTTATGTATGTCAATCTACTAAAGGACACATTTTACTTTTATATTAAGAAAGTGCAAAAACATACGTGTATGTGTGTACACATGCATTCTATACTAATTTCTCAGCCCATGCTTTCCCTGGTCCTATACACAATGAAGGGCCTACCTCCCCAGGACTTCTATAAAGTAACTTTGCACCTAGCAGGTTGAACTGGTACTCCAGGGGACATTTAGGAAAAGATATCCCTGAAAACTAATCTGTGTTGCTGGATAAGTGCAGGTCAATGTTGATGAAACCCATATCCATAGCTGAGCTAGGCACAGGACTGACTTCTTCAGTAGGAGCTGAAGACAAATGCCTGAATAGGCACTGACCCTTTATTTGTGGAAACAAACTTTTTTCTGGAAAGTACAGGAAGGTCTCAAACGGGAGACCCAGGGGAGGGCAGAGAGGACCACAGGAGGAAAGGGGCAGAAGCATGGGAAAGACCCTGCAGGGGGAGCCTGCACTGACCCCAGTGCACCTTACAGGAAGGGGAGGGAACTGGTTCAGCCTAGTCTTTTGTACTCTCACTCAGATTTTATCTTTCATCTTCCCCTCCCAACTGCTCTCCATTTCCAACCTTGAAGCCAAGGAGACAACATGACTATGGTTGCTGGTATTTGCTTAGAAATGCAAATGAGAATTTCTGGTAGTTTCCTACTTTCATTGCTCTACTTTGCCCAATTTATTGACTATTGGAAAGGATTCTAATTTATTGACTGTTGGAAAATCCAGATTTGAGTGCTGCTGATTTAAATGGCAGCTTCCTGAAAAGATAGCTGCACAACTCGGTAATAACCTAGGAACAGAGGTCCTGTCATCCACTGGGTTCTGATGGGTGGGACAGCAAGATTCCAGCAACACAGGATGCACATATTTAATTACAATAAATTATGGAGAGAAGGTACCAGAGATGCCACTTTGCCACCCACCACTAGTAGATGACACGAACTCGTAACAAATCTGCCTCCTTGGTACGCTTTGCCACGTTTGAAACCATGTCAGAAAAAGCCACATTCCTAAACTGGGAACAGAAAATATAGGCAGGCAGAAGAGGTCTCTGCTGCCCCCTGTTGGTGGAATACTGCTAACCCTAAACATTTTATTTAAAAAATTTAAGAATATGCTATTCAGGGGTGCCTGTGTGGCTCAGTCAGTTGAGCGTCCAACTCCTGCTCAGGTCATGATCTCGCAGTTTGTGAGTTCGAGCACCACAATGGGCTCTGTAGTGACAACTTGGAGCCTGGAGCCTGCTTCAGATTCTGTGTCTACCCCTCTCTCTGCCACTCCCCCCACTTAAGCTCAGTTGCTCTCAAAAATGAATAAGCATTAAAAATTTTTTTAAAAAAAGACTATGCTATTCAGTTACAGTATTTTTATTACACAAGAGTTCTGGTTGTGCCTCCCTTTCACTGTGAAACTTCGTTGAAACAATTAAATTTCTTTGCACCTCAATCCCTCACCTATACAGTAATTAGTCTCTTACAATGACATGACTTATGATATCAGTAATACTAGATTTGCAGAGTGTTTGAAGAAAAAAAATGCAATGTCTTGAAGTTCTCTAATGAAGCATATTAATATTTAATCTATTATTGTTGTTTGCACCCAGGCATATATAAAATATTTGCTGAAAATTCTGTTTTTGTTATATTAAATTTAATTCGAGATAAAAATAAAGCCATTAAAACAGATAAAAGTGGACATCATAAACTTGATAATCTCGTACCTTTTTAGAGACAGGAATGGAGACAGAAGGTAGGACTTGTCTTGGCTTACGGCTTGAGTTGTTGTTGCATCAAGAAAATGATAACTTAAAGGAATTTGCTAGTGGTCCTTCTGTTCATGGGGGAAGAAAACAAAACAAAACAAAACAAAAAACCATTTCACTTCAAGGTACCATATACTACTGAAATGACTTTATAATTTATTACATTCTTATTATAAAAATGCTTTCTAAAGTTTTAAAGTATTTTTCAAATTGAAAAATAGCCACACATAATATCATGACTCTCATGATATGATTGTATCCAGATGTACCTGGGAACCCTGCTTTGAGAAAAGTCTTCTGCCTGGGCTAACAGAGCAGAACTCCTCCAGTTGATGGGAGGCACTCTGCCAAAGTTACAATGTATGATGTATAGGCCAGAACAGCCTGAATCAGTGGGCAAATATTACAATAAAGACAGATGGATATATTGTGGGAAGAGCAAAAAGGGGAGCTTGAAGAGAGGAACTATTTCAGGAGGGACACTGGCACACACGGGTATATTACTCATGAGAATAGCAACATCAAAGAATGAAACACAAGACAACAGTGACATTAGTATATGAAAGATGGCCATAAAGTCATGTATTTACAACCCAAATCCGGGAACGTAGACATGCAAATAAATGTTATTGCCTTTGAAGCAGTCTCCTTAGGAGAGATTACACCTTTATCTCAATAGTGCTGGTCTTCTCAGGACACATTTTGGGAACTCTTTTGGGAGACGTTCTTGCAGCACCTGTGGCCCCTGTGGCGACAAACCTTTATCCTTTGAAGGTGTGTTTGAGTGGTTAGAGGTAAAAGACATTCAGAAGCCAGCTTGATGGATGAGGCAGGGGTAAGACCGGGTAATACACTTTTTGGTCAAAAGTCAAGTGAGAAAGAGAGATTTTTCTTGTGTAGTCTGTAAACCAAAAAGTGTTTTGTTTTGTCTTCAGTTTCACCTCAGAGGGGCGACTTTTCCAGGCTGGTACTGTTGGAACTTTCCTTTCCAGTTAGTTTATCTGACAAACTCAGTAGTATAAAATTAGAAATTTCATTTCTGGTGGCTCCTGATACCATAAAAGATGTCTTGTAATCCTCATGAATCTTCTTCTGGGGATTCCACTATCATTAAAAATTTCCATAAAACTTTCCAAAGTATAAACTTTAATCCTATTTAAAATTTTTTTTTAATGTTTTATTTATTTCTGAGAGAGAGAGAGAGGCAGCATGAGCAGGGGAGGGTCAGAGAGACAGGGAGACAAAGAATCCAAAGCAGGCTCCAGGCTCTGAGCTGGCTGTTAGCACAGAGCCCGATGTGGGGCTCAAACCCATGAACTGTGAGATCATGACCTGAGCCAAAGTTGGATGCTCAACCGACTGAGCCACCCAGGTGCCCCCCAAAGTATAAACTTTAAAACAAGGTAAATGCTTTTTTAGGAACCTAAACTTTTAAGTCCAGGACAGAAAGTCAAAAAGATGAAAATAAATCTGCCCATAAAATAAAACTATGCTCCATATATCATAGTCTTCCTATAGAACACTAATCGTAAACTTATTTCAATTTTAAGTGTTTTCTCTCTTGATAATGAATAGATAAGAAGAAAGACAAGTTGAGATACTTCACTGGTACTTCCTGATTACCCAAAGTGTCTCATTTCTACTCACTGTCCTCATGATATGTGTGCTTTCCATTCTATCCATGGCAAAAGAAAAGCTAGTTCTGTATCTAAGGACATAAATGAGGGTTCTTATTATCCCACAGTACTGTGTTCAATATATTTATAAACCTGCCATTAGCACTTATAAGGGGGTTTGGCACCCTGACTTTTGAAACCACACTGAGGATGCAGTTATCTATACCCCAGATAGGTTGGCATTTTAAGTTAAAAATGTCTGCTCATAATAGGGGCTTCCTAAGGACCAAAAGAAAGATTAATCAGCAATCTTGGGGCTTTTACTGTACATGCTGAATTAAACAGAGAATAACATTTCTTTTCACTGTGGGTAATTAGAATAAAAAATGTCAGCATGAGAGATTTCCTTGCAAATCCTAAAAATGTTTTACTGGAATCATGAATATTTATTTACACAACAGAAACTATGAAGACAAATAGTGGAAATCATTTCAACACCACCCACTTCTGATTTCTGAGTTGGAGGGACTCAAATTATGATTTATATATGAAGAATTCATTCTGAAATGATGCATGTGCAACTTGCATAAACAGACAAAAAATGGTTAAGCAGAGGAAGGTGTTTGTAGTTGGCAGTGGGTGTGTAGGGAGAGCAGAGTATGTAGGTGGTGGGGTGGGGAGGTGCTATAGATTAAATGTTTGCCCCCTTCCCATTCATACATTGAAATACTAAAACCCAAAGATGATGGTATTAGGAAGTGGAGCCTTTGGGAGGTGATTAGGCCATAAGGATGGAACCCTCATGAACAGTTTATAAGAGATCCTGATCCAGAGAGAGCTCTAGCCCCTTCCACCATCTGAAGACACAGTGAGAGGGCATCAGTCACAAACCAGGAAGAGGGCATTCACTAGAATGTGACATGCCATCTCCATGATCTTGGACTTCCAGTCTCCAGAACTGTGAGAAATACATTTCTGTTGTTTATAAGCTCCAGCCTGTGGTGTTCTAACAGCCCGAACTTACTAAGACAGGGTGGGGATGGAGATGTGAGGAGGCAGTGAGGTGTGGGGTAATGCAGGAGCTGAGGCAGGGCATGACTGAAAGCGAGAACTAGGCAGCATCCCTGAGGCAGTGACTTCCTGCAGGACAGGAAGAATTTCTATCTCACCAGCCAGGCACTATAAAATCCCTCTGCAGTACAGAGGTAGGTAGTTCAGAGCTGACAGGTAACAGAGTCAGATGTGAGTGGGGGTGGAGGAGAGATGGCCTGCAGGGCACACAGTCATCGCCTTCCCCTATGGGGTAGGGGGCAACCCCCCCCCCCAGGAAGGCCACTGATGAGGGGTTCCATGTCTGAGAAATTCACTTTGAACAATGGATTGCAGATACAAGGACTGAGATTACCCTCCCCGGTTAAAGGCTTTTGCAGAGAGATGCAGGAGCTGTAAGTCAGGCAGCTAGAACGTGAACATCACCTGATCCGGGGGATGCAAGCAGAAACACAAGGCCACAGTTCTCCCAGAAGATGATGTACACTGGGCTACAGACACAACACAACCATTCTTTTTTGGTTTTTTAAACAATTAAAAAAATTTTTTAAATGAGAGAGAGAGAGCGAGCATGAGTGGGGTAGGAGCAGAGAGATAGGGTAACACAGAATCTGAAGCAGGCTCCAACTCTGAGCTGTCAGCACAGAGCCCAATGTGGAGCTTTAACTCACAAACCAAGAGATCATGACCTGAGCCAAGGTCGGATGCTTAAACGACTGAACTACCTAGATGTACCCCTCAATAGTTCTTTCATACAGAGAGACCTGGAGTTAACAAGGATAACTCTGCCATGTGTTACAGCCTATAATTATTTGCATGTATGTTATATTATAGTTGTTATTTCATAGTTATTGTTAGATACTGTAGTTGTTATAATATAGAATTACCCTAAAAGACTAAGTGAATTGTGCTGTACTCCTTTGCATTTGTTACCAGGTCAGTTATTGTCAATAGAACCATTAGTTGTATTTATAAGACAACAAGTTGAAGAACCCCTTTGGGGGCTGTTAAATACAGACCCTTCTGGACAGAAGGGATCCTCAACAGATAATTGCAGGCAAGATTTGGGTCATGGGTAGGGGGGACCGGAGAGGCAGTACCTCCTACCTCAGCCCAAACCTGGTCATTTATGTGGCTTACACCACAAAGTTCTGAAGTTAAGGACCCCATCCGATTCAGCCATGTGAAAAACACCGATGGCTATTGCAGGAAACAGGACAAATATTAAATGATAAGATATGCTCACTGAAGTACCTACACCCAGGTGGTGGGTGAAGAGAACATACTGCTGTGTTCCTGAGCTAGGGTCCTCAAGGATTTACGTTTGTGTCTTTGTGACTGGGAGCATTGAGGTGGCATGTCCCAGGATGCCCTGCACCTGGTCAGGCTCAGGCCAGCACCTGGGGTCAGCCTGAAAGTGAGATACCTTTATTAATTCGGTAAGCCTGGAAAAGGTTAAAGTAAGCAGGCAAAGGAGGCCGTGGTGGGCATACGTACTCCCTTTCTCTTCCATAAATATTGCATTATTTCTAATGATTAAAGTAACACCTGCTTGTAGGAGACCATTTCATGAAAACAGAAAATAGGAAAAAGAGTAAAAAAGCTTAGAATCCCTGAAACACTAAGGAAACCATTAGAACCACTTCTTGCTCCCGGGACGAAGACAGTGCCCCCTCCCCAGGCTGGGGGGTCGGTGTCTTGCCTTTTCCTTGCACTCTTCAGCAACAGTATTCTTTTCTGTCTCTGGCCCTCGGCACATGCTGCACCCACCCTCTTCACCTGGTTGTTCCCACTTACCCTTTGATCACCACTAGGAAAAGTCTTTCTAACTAACTCCCCACCACCACCTTTATTTGGGCAATTATTTGTTTGACATCCATCTTCACTGTCAGACTGTAGGCTTTATGAGGGAAAGGTCCAGGTCTTTTTTGTTGTTGTTGTTGTTGTTATTGTGAACTATTGTATCCCCAGTGCCTAGCAAAATGCTTGTTTCCTTGTCTAACTTGATTGAACCCTCCCCACCTTTAAGGTTGGGTTTGAATTCCACACCTCTTTTACCACACCTTCTTTAATTTTCTCCCTTTCATTTCCTACTAAATTTGTATCCAGCACCACATCGTTCTGTAACTGAATCACAATCCTAAGAGACACTATAAGTAATTACAGACCTGCCTGCTTGCCTTCATTCTTCCTTCCATTCATTAAACAAGTATTTCTGTGTACCTACTGTGTCTAAGGCACTGTTCTAGGGGCTGAGAGGAGAGAGAGTCTCTTATATCAGGAAGTTAACTGTCTAGTAGGGGAAGACAGTCATAATCAGATCAACGAATAAATAAGTAATGTAATTTCAGATATCACAAGTGCTATGAAGAACCAAATAGGTGTGAGAACAGGGGTTTGCATATACTTCCTGGTAATTAGATTAATGGTGGTTACAAAGTGTTGCCACGCCCTGCATGGGTCAGGGTTTAGGAAAAAATCTAAGTTAATGATTCTCTACTTCATAAATTACTTTCCTCTACCTTTCCATTCCACTCCATATGAGAGTCATGAAGTTTTTGTTTTTTAAGTTTATTTATTAATTTATTTATTTTGAGAGAGAGAGAGAGAGCAAGCAGGAAAGAGGCAGAGAGAGAGAGGGAGAGACAGAATCCCAAGCAGGCTTCGCACTGCCAGCAGAGTCCAAGGGGGGGTTTGAACCCATGCAAAGTAAGATCATGATCCCAGCCGAAACCAAGAGTCTGATGCTTAACTGACTGAGTCACCTAGGCACCCCCATAGTCACTAGTTTTGAAAGAAGGAAAAATTTTTATAATTCATAATTTTTGTCTCTAAGAACATAAAGTCATAATAGGCAATGCACAAATGTTAGAGATATTATAAATATTATAAATGTTTCATTAACATAGGTTAATTCACTCAGTAGAGGGAGCTCATGCTTTAATTTTGGGAAGCTGGACAGAAAGCAAAGCTCTCATAAAAAGAACCTGAACTAAATTTTGCAGCTCTCATTTTAAACAAGGTTTCCTTTTAGTATTTCTGGAAGCAAAGACCATTTGATTAAGGATAATTTAATTTCCGTTTGCATAAATAGATGTGACTGATGAGTTCATCTGGGGGCAGAATTTTTTCAGAAAGGTCCTCTTTTGCTTACCAAATCAGCTAACTGAGAACAAGTATCCCAGCTCAAGAGCCTAAGGATTCATTTAGAAAGACGATTAACTATCCACATATCCTGGTTTCTATGGCTTTTTATATTGCGCTGTAAACTCGGGACATAAAAACTTGACTTGTTTTAACATGAGTATGATTTGACTTGAATGCTTGCAAGTCTCTCTACTCTTTGAGATTATAAAACAGATATTTATTTAGACTTCAAAGGATGTTTACTACACATGATCCAAGTTGAAAGGCAAAGTAAAATAAAGACAGAGAAAATAAATCTGTCAGATTAAAAGCCAGAACCATGAAGTGACACTGCAGTATTGAAATCATAGGTGAATCAGCAACAGTAACAGATGGGGTTGTGTGTGTATGTGAACTACAATTTCCCAGTTATCCAAAGGACTGTAATAGTGATAGAAAATGGCATAAAATGGTATAGAAGTTTCACTAGTATCACCCATGCTCTTATTATATGTATCTAATCCATACATTTCTATAAGATAGAAAGCAACAGTTTAAAAAAAACCTATTTTTTCTCATAATCAAAGTCAAACTGACTTGTTAATTGAAAATATAGGAGAAAGTGTCAAGAAGGGGGTAAGTACACAAGTTATTTATTTTACTTAGTGCTTATAACTTTACATCTAGCTTAATATTAATGTATAAAACATTTGAAATGGGTATTTGTTTTTGTCTTTTTCTTCCTTAAACATCCCAAATTCTCCATAATTAAAATTAAAAATTGCTATAACCGGGTTAATCCCAAGCAGTACAATTTGGAAAGCATCCCTTAGACTGTGGGGGAAGATTCCATTGGTCATAAAAGAAAATATAAAGGTCAAATATCACACTTACTATATCGGTCTATAATTATGTTTTAAAATGTCTGTCTTTCCCCTACTTCTATGAGTTCCTGTGGAAGACATCATGTCTTTTTCAGTAGACTTGATTCACCAGCATATAACCCAATTCCTCGCACAGGGTAAATGCTTACTATGACATTAATAAACAATTGAGTGTATCAACATCATTTTATTCCATCTGTACTTTTCACAGAAGAACACTGATCTAGAGAACTGAATCCTAAATTGTGAATACCAAAAAAATACATGCGTCTCCTTACTGGATACCTTTGGGATAGTCACTGAAATTGGTTTTGCTGAGTGGGAGGAGGGAAAACAAGAAACACCAGGTGAAAATGCTGCAGGCAATTCAACAGAGGCCTGGTAGCTGCTCTCATCTGCTGCTGGAGGGAACCAGCAGGGGAAGGACTCCTGAATAACGGCGGTGGTTAGAGACAACTGACTGAGTTTCTGGATGAATCAACAAACATTTGTGGAGCCCCAGCTATGAGCAGAAAATGGAGTCTCAAGAGAGGATGTACACTCTCTACCAGATTTCCTGAATCTAGGAGATACTCTTTTTATTTTTTATTTATTTATTTATTTTTTTTTAGAAAGTTCCTTTTTTTTTTTTTTTAATTTTTTTATGTTTTATTTCTAGGAGAGAGAGAGAGAGAGAGACAGCATGAGCAGGGGAGGGTCAGAGAGAGAGGGAGTCACAGACTGAAACAGGCTCCAGGCTCCGAGCTGGCAGTCAGCACAGAGCCCGACGCGGGGCTCGAACCCACGAACTGTGAGATCATGACCTAAGCGAAAGTCGGACGCTTAACCGACTAAGCCACCCAGGTGCCCCGGAGATACTCTTTTTAAAAGATAAGATGTGGTTCAGCGTTAGAGGACAAAATACGATTTCCTTCATTGGCATGATCCTGTGATTTGGTTAATGTCAAATTGCTTTGGCTTTCTGTAGCAGAAGCATCTGCAACAGAAGGACATTGCTATAATAAATAGAACATACCTTCTTTTGTGTTAGTCACTGTAAACAATCCCAAAATCCTGACAAGAGAGATAATAATTGGTTGGAAAACTTCTTTAATCTTCATATCAGGCCTTAAAAAGGTAGAATTATCATGAGTGAAAAATAAGCCAGCTAGATTTTGCATTGCAAACAACACTATGGCCTAGAAATGATTATTACAGGCCTAATAAGCAAAGTGAAATAAAACCGTGTCAAATGAAGCCTTTTCTCCTCAGCAATCTCTTCCATATTTGAGTGGAGTCTGACCCAAGCAGTAAACCCATCTGCAGATTTCTTCATTCTAGATCCTGAGAGAACTATCTGTTTAACTATTTACTGATGCTTTAAAGAATGAAAAATTTAACCTTTTTAGAAAAAATCCAATTGCATGCCAGAGTAGGAATGAGAGGCCAAATTGCTCTTGAGGAGCTATAGATATTAGTATATAACAAGTTGGCTATTCATTGGGTGAAATGGTAGGTTTGACTCATCAGGTAGGTATTTTCATTTGTGACTAGATGCTACAACTTACATCTACTAACTTTGACTTCAATATAGGAAGCGGGAACTTTGGCCTCTTTGCTGCCTACTAAGGGAGTTGTTCCCCATCACATGAGGAGCTTTTGAGGACTTCCTTCTCAGAAGGTCATTTAGGGTTCCTACAGTGATGTGAGCTGTCTTTTCCCCATGGACAGTCAGAAGTTTCATTTTAAGATCTTCTGCCATCCACTACAATAGAAAAATGCAGACTTACTGCTGATCTCAATGACAAACACATAGACTTCATTATAGCTCACGAACCAAACAAGAATGAATGGCAAGTACCATGGATGACAAAAAGAAGACAGACACTTATAGAACAGTGGCCTAATCAATTCATAATTAAATTCACTGCTTTGCATATTTTCCCATCTCTTCTAGCTTAAAAAGAACTAAGTGAATTTTAATTAAATCTTAACTTATAAACAAATAAGAATCTTACGTGCCAGAGATGAGATTTCTAATGTCAACTTCTCAACCGAAGAAATAATTGTTGACTAAGTTACAAATGATGATAGAATACCAAAAAACAACGAACTATATGTGCAGTGGAGTGTATGTGCTATTTATTATCAGGCAAGCTTGTAGAGTGGAAAAACACTGAGTACACCAGTAAGCAAGAAACCTGGGATTGAAGTCCAGCCTGGCTGTCTACTAGCTAGGTGAATTTAGGAAAACACCAGAATCTCTCTAGGTCTGTCTTTGCTTTATCTACAAGTAGGGATTTGACTACAAGCTCTTTTGGTTCTCATAGTCTGTTTGCTGAACAGCAGAACTATGGTAAAAGCACAGGATGTTAGACTTTTTAAAGCCAGCAGGAACCTTTCTTTTATGAGGAAGGTTTGTTGCTTCCCATGCAAAACTGAGGGGTTTCATAGCTATAGTTGAAAACTGGACTGTTTTCAATCAGAAGAAGTAGTTAATGGATAGAATTTCTTTAAAGTTTTCTTCCCATCTATTTCTCTAAAAGCCACAGCACTGCAAATGACAGTTGACAGTAAGATGGAATAAACAAATAGAAAATAAATATTTATGATGATAACTTGCAAATAGTTGACCATACTTAATTGCATGACTTTTTTTTTCTTTCCCCTTCTCTTCTTTTTTTAAAAAATGTTTTATTTATATCTGAGAGGGCACAAGTAGGGGAGGGACAGATAGAGGGGGACAGAGGATCTGAAGTGGGTTCTGTGCAGACAGCAGCAAGCCTGATGAGGGGCTCAAACTCACAAACTGTGAGAATCATGACCTGAGCCAAAGTCAGACACTCAACTGAGCCACCCAGGTACCCTTTTCTCTTTTCTTTTTAATGGACTTCTGTGTCCCCTGGTTTGATCCAGTTAAGGAATCACATAATACATATTTTTTAAGTCTAAAACTGTTCCTATTTCACTCTGTCTAACTAAATTTGCCATTATTTTATGGTGTTCAGCAAAGAATATAGTATTCAAGGAAAAGCCCTTGACTTCTAATTGCTCCTTCATATGAGTATTAGAACGACTGGTCTAGTTTTTGTTTTTTTGTCTTTTTAATGTTTTATTTATTTCTAGGAGAGAGAGAGAGAGACAGCGTGAGCAGGGGAGGGTCAGAGAGAGAGGGAGTCACAGACTGAAACAGGCTCCAGGCTCTGAGCTGGCAGTCAGCACAGAGCCCGACGCAGGGCCCGAACCCACGAACCGCGAGATCATGACCTAAGCGAAAGTCGGACGCTTAACTGACTAAGCCACCCAGGTGCCCCACCACTGGTCTAGTTTTATAGAAGAAAGTAACATGAGGCCCAAAGAGGGGAAGTGGCCTGATCAAGGTGACACAGATGGTTAATGTGAGTAGGACCATGAACCTGAAAATATCAGGCTCCCTGCCCAGTCTTCTGAAACTGAAATGGTTCCATGCACCTGGAAGAAATGTGGTTTAAACAACTTCTGCTGGCTAATAATAAACAAGGGAACCATTTCTCAAGGGAGTTGAATTGTTTAATTTTTTGAAATTAAATTTGATAATACCCATGTAAAAATATTTTATATAAAACTATTTTGTTCATTGTGGGAAACATCAAAAGGGCAGATCTTTTGGTGAAATTTCTGTTTTTATAAATCATTTCACGCCAAGTAATTTCAATATTGAACAAAAATTATGGTAGAAGCTGTTAACTGACTAAAGGGATGGAAATGGGAACAATAATTAAAGGCAGATTGGCTAAACGAGAAGCTCTTTATCATAGGGATTCTGTAATTGTTGCCCGGAATTATGCGTTCTGTTGGAAAGGATGACAGAGAGATGGAAATCCCTGGGAATGTATTCAAAGCTCTAGTTAATGAAATAATTCATATGTTCCTCTCAACAGGTCAGATCAGTGGTTCTCAGAGTATGGTCCAAGGATCCCTGAGAGTCCCTGAAACCCTTTCAGGGGTCTCAAAGTCAAAACTATTTGATAATGAAAAACGTTACTTGCCTTCTTCCTTCTCATTTTCTCATAAATGTACAGTGAAGGTTTCCAAAGGCTGGACCTTTATGGCATCATGACTAGCTGAATATAGACACAGATACGTGAATCCAACTGGCATCTTTTGAGCCAGCATTATAGAGATATGCAAAAGTTGTGAAACAATGCCATTATTCTCAAAGGTTTCTTCTTTGGAAAAATAGAGTTATTTTCATGAATAATATGTTATTATGCCAATGTACAATGGGTTTACTCATGTTATTTTTTAAATAAATAAATAAATAAATAAATAAATATATGTTTAAAATACTTCCCAGTTTAATTTCAAATACTCCAAATGTCGATAGATATAACTCACATAAACAAAAGCTCTTTTGGGTCTTCAATAATTGTTAAGGGTATAAGCAGCACTGAGACCAAACACTTGAGATTCACCGTGCCAGGCTGGTGACACATGATAAACGCCACACGTCCCTCCCAGAGCTGACCCAAGCCCACTGCCTACTGAACAGACAGGCAATCAGCACTGGGCAGAAATACACTATGAGAAAAGGCAGAGTTCTAGCAGGCACCAAGGGCCTCTTCCCCAAACTTGGTGGGAATGTTTCAGTGAAAATTTTCTGAAAGGAATAGAGAAGACATTTCTCACTCAATGCTCTGGCCCCAGCCCTTCTGTCTCTTAAGTATTTCAGTGTCTGCCTTTTATTTGCACTTTTCCCAACAACATCTTCGATAATAAAAACGGGAAAACTCAAACTCTTCCATCCCAGTTCCCTTCCAGCTACTACGCTTTCTATGTTCTCTCCCTCAGCCAGTTTTGTAAAGCACTCTCACCTCTTTGGTTCCATTTCTTCCCTTCCCACCCTTCCTGCGACATGCTCCTTCTTGCTTTCTTGAAGATGAACAGCGCTGTCTCTGCCTGTCTTCTGTTCTCATCCTGCTTGATCTCTCAACAATATCTGTTGCATCTGACCACTCTCTCTTGCTCAAAACACCCTCTTCCAACGTTTCTGGAATATCTGTCTTCTGATTTGTATGCCCTCTGGCCTCCCATTCTCACTTTCTAGTCCACTCACCTTTCCACCTATTCATTGGCTGTTGGAATCCTGAGGACTTAGATCCAGGGCCTCTTTTCAGCTCTGAGGTCCCCATATGGGCTTTGGGCCCAAATGAACTGTAAATGTAAACATTCCATCCTGACCTCTCCTCCGAGCTTCCAACTACCTATTGTCACTTCTCTTTGGATTTCATAAAAGGATGTGAAGATCCAAATTCCTAATCTGTCCTCTCAAAGGTGCTTCTACTCCGGTAGCCCTAACTTAGCATCTCGTTGTGCAGACTGAAAGCCTAGGAGTCACTCCTGATCCTCTCCCCTGTCTCTCACCCACTTACATCCAATCCACCACCAATATCCCTCTGGATTTTGCCTCTTAGCCATCTCTCCCATTTGTTCCCTCTCTCCATCCCTACCACCAGGACCCTCATCCAAGATACCTCTGTCTTTTTCCCAGGCTGCAGTGATACCCACTTGTCACCCTGCATTTACTTGTAATCCAATCTTATCCATACAACAGCAGAGTAAATATCCTGCAATGGCTCTCCATTATGTGTACAAACATGCCATATTATTTAGGTCAGTACTATAAGCCTGTCAGGATCTGGCCTCCTCCCTTCCCAGCCTTACCTTATAGGGTAGAGGTGGGGCTACAGTAGACTCTCCAACATGCCACACCTTGGTTATTTGGCATTGCTTGTTTTTCCTGAAAGTCCCAAGTTCTGCAAAGCCACAAGCCAATGTGCATGATTTTTATTTTACCTAGAATTACCTGTTTGTATTCTATTCATTTCCCCTTCCCACCTCCAGATAACTTCTATTTACAGTTCAAGTTTGAGTTCAAGTTTGGCTCTTTGGAAAAGTCTCTCTCTCCTCTCCCTATCCCGTCTCTTGCTCTCTGCTCTACTCCCAGACTGTGGTTCACAGGACATATGAACCTTCCTCATGCTCTCGTTATTTGTTACTGGTACACTTGACTGACTCCTCCATTTGACTGTGAGCTCCCGAGGGACTGGCAGTGTTTCACTTCTGTTCCCAAGTGCCTAGCACAGTGTTGACATTTGGGAGGCTCTCAACAGAAGTTTGTGAAACAATTACAAGTAGATCCAGGGATGCCTGGAGGAACAAGTAAAAAAATAAAATAAAATAAAAGGAGGCAGTTAGATACTTCAAAACTCTGCCAAGCTCTCAGGTGAGCTATGCAGGTGGTAACTACCCTCACCCACCTGCCTATAGTTTGTACCCTGAATTTTCCTTGGATTTTTAATAAAGGTGCTTGGTGTACCAGAACAGACTTTGTAACTTTCCTGCTCTGGTCACAGAGGGAGAGTTCTACTAGATTAGAGGTCAGGGACAAGGTGTGTCCACCCAGGGGTGGGGTCTGGGAGAAAAAATGCCTTTCACGGGTCCCTAAGAGTGTCAGTAATGCATGACCATGGGGACAAACTGATATTAAGCCTATTAACATTTCAAGTAAGTAAGATCTGCTATGACAGATTTTAAATCCTTTTTAGCCCTGGCTTTATTTTTAATGCATGAACATTGAAGATACAGGTTATATGGACAAATGTTTTCTGCCTGGGAGGTGTTTCACATTTTTCTTTTGACATTCAGGTTAAGATATCTGAGTAAAAGATGCTGGAAAGTATCAACTGGGGATGGGCTGATGGGACTGTTTATTCCCTTACCATCAGTATAAAAAGAAAAATAAATCAGGAGAAAAAGAACATACCATTATTAACGTGGAAATATACATTCCTGGATTGTGTGCAAGAGCTGAAATCCTTCTTTTTTATATGATTTGGTATAAGCCTTAAGAAAAAACAGTTAATGTTTTAGTCTTTTGGTAAAAACCGAAGTCAAAGGTTGACTTTATGTACTTGTCCTGTTTGAAAGGCCCTGGACTGCGAGATGGGGGCACAAGCGTTGTGAGACAGATCAGATTAGTTTTACTCTGGCTAGAGATAGGTGGGGGAGAGGGGTAGAGGGTGGGGAGAGAGGAAACTTGAAGCTGCTAAATATCTGCTCCTGCCCAGCTCTGGGCCCAACTGGACAAAGATGAACTGCAATTAGGGATAGCAGAAGCTAAGTGTCAGAGAGTGGTACAAAGAGCACGCTCCCCAGGCACTCAGGGAACAAGCGGAGGCAAGTAGAGGTTTCCTGGAAGAGGAGCAAGGAGGGAATTCAGACCGGAGGCTGTTCACAAGGTGTTAGGAAGAAATCAAGTAGATGGCCTTGACCACGGGGGAGGGACTAGAAGGAGACGGTGTACAAGGCAGATCAGACCAGGCTACAGAAAGTTTTAAAAGTCAGGCTTTAGATTTGTGATGGTATTTGGGGCCAGTGGGAGCCATTCAGCATTTCTGAGCCAGTATTGCTGGAAGATTAATCTGATCATGATATGCAGTGGTTCCCAATAGGAGACCTGCAGACTTAGTATTTTGTCACCAGAGGAGCCTCATAAAAATTCAGAGCTGCTGGTGGACCATACCAAATGAGGTTCCAATCCAGTAAAACATAGGCAATCACATTTTTTAAAAGCTTCCTAAGGAATCCTGGGAAATCTGGGAACCCTGACATGAGTTGGGTTATATGGGGAGGTGCTGGGAGGAAGGTGGCCAGGTACAGAACTTGTTGTAATAATCTCAGTGCAAATGAAGACGGTTTGGACCAGGGCAGTGAGAGCGCAGAGGAAAAGTGAGAGGTGAGCTTGAGGACCAGTGCATGCAAAAATCTCATACCGTGGTTATGGGGGAAAAAAAACAAAAGAGGGTGGTACCATTCATGTAGGTAAGGGAGTAAGGGAAGAAACTGGTTAACTATGAACTCAAGATTAGGGATGTGAGAGAAGGGTGGAGAGAGCAGAGATAGAAAGGATTTGGGAATCATTTATGGAGATATTCCCTGGAATCTCAGGAAGGGATGAGACATTAAGTGAAGAAAGTACAGGAGAAGAATTTAGCTGGAAGGGAGACAAGGAGGGGGTGGTGAATACAGAAGGGAAGTGGGGAAGAGAGCTGGCTGTGTCTGGGAGAAAGAGAGAAGGCACAGATTTGCCCAGTATCATCCCATATATGGAAGTTACAGGAAAGCAGAGCTCAGTTGGAATAGAGAAATGGCTGTCTAAAACAGAGCTGGCCTGGGGGACTGTCGAATGCAGCTCTGTCTGCAGGCTGGGGGAGTTCCAGGGAAGTTTACCACTGGGAAGTTTACATTCTAACAGGAACTAAACATGATTATTTGACACTCTGCAGGAAGATGATGGAGAGAAAATTATAGCTGAAGAATGAGTAATGGTTAGATTAAGAACTTTATTAGATTTTCTGTAACGTTATTTTTTAGGCATACAAACTGTCATCCTGGAGTTCATTCTTATTTATATTTCTATTGATGTCAGAAGCATCAAATGTGGCTTCCAGGAGTCCATTCCCAACTTTGTCCTTAGGCCTTAGGTCACTGGAATTCTACTCTAGGTTCCAACTGTGTTCCTCTTTTGCCACACCCCTTCCCCAAGGGGCCAGGAGTCCTCGGGATCAAAGGGACGTCATTCTACTCTCAGCCAGCACGCTGTCTTCTAGGCACAAGCTGTGGGGACACACTATCTCAAAGGCCTCAAACCAACCTCCAGAGCCCATGTTGGCCTCTGCTCTAGTTCCTCCTCCCAGACAGGGTAGATGTGTATTGAGGAACTTACCTCTAAGCCTGTGTGGTGGCCAAGAGGTGTCTGTCTCGGGGGTGGACAGAGCTTAGACACATGAGCTGGGTATCCAGTCTGTGATGGCATCAGTGCAGGGGAGAGCTGGGCAGGAAGAGAAAAGAACTGGGCATCTTCTGTTTGAACTCTTGCTTCAGGTTCTGCAAATGCTAGGGGAAGGTCTGCCCTTTCCTGCCAGTCCAGTCATGCCAATCTTTCAATCTTTCCTCTCCCTTTTCTAATCTATGCTAGAAACTAAGGGAACTTGGTTTTGAGAGGGAATGTATTTCTATTGTAACTACTATATAGTCCATAGGAATTGGTTTTGTTTAAACTTTTTTTCTATGTGCAGTTATAAAATTAATGCATGTTCATGTAAAAGAATTATGTACAGTTGCTATAAAATCTAGAAAATTACTTCAGAGTGCAACCATACAAAGAGAACTACTAATGTTCTATGTATTTCCTTTTATTTTTATTCTCAGTGTATATATATTGTATATATAAACAATTTTGTCCTTACAAATTTGGTGTCAGAATGCTCAATTAAAATTTTTTGTACTTATATCACCTTTATTTTCAAATTCAATATTACACAAAAAAGATTTTTTAAGACAGCTTAAATTCCAATCATGTGGGTATGCCATGTGCCATGTTTTATTTAAATGATCCCCTATTGTTGGGGTGACTCAGTGGCTCAGTCAGTTAAGTGTCTGACTTCAGCTCAGGTCATGATCTCATGGCTCATAAGTTCAAATCCCACATCAGGCTTTGTGCTGACAGCTCAGAGCCTGGGGCCTGCTTCAGATTGTATCCCCCTCTTTCTCTGTACCTCTCCCACTCATGCTTTGTCTCTCTCTCTCAAAAATAAATTAAAATTTTAAATAAAAATAAACACATGTTAAAAAATTAAATGATCCCCTATCATTGAACATTTACTTCTAATTTTTGCTATTATAAATAACATGTGACAAGTACTCCAGTATATAATAATCTCTTGCCAAGACTGGTTCTAAGAACAATTTTGAACATCGGCTATTAGGAAAAAGCTGGAATTTATTATGTGCTTGCCACTGTGTTTGGGACTTTATGTATATCATTTATGTGTATCAGCTAGTTTTCCCAACAGCTTCCTTGAAGTATTATCCCAATTATACCATGGAGGAAGTTAAACCCAAACTGGAAAGTTTCAGGGCTGGGACTTGAGTGAGGTCCTGTCTTCCCAAAGTTGGTGACACCAGGAACCCTTCCTCCCAGGAAGACAACTTTGTGGTGGTTGAGGGCCAATGGAAGGGAAGGGATAGAAGCACTGGCAGAAGAACATGTGCTTTTAGAATGTTCACGAGGTCCCTACCAGCACCCCAAGCCCTGTTGGTCAGGTTCTGCAGATTAAAGGAGAGAGAAGGAAAGACATACTAGCTTTGTCCTTGACTTCTTTTCTTCTTGATCCAAGCAACATTTCCCTCCTCCATTCATTTGACAGCAACATAACTCTACTGAAGAAAATAAGGATGGCAAAGCAGAAATCCTAGGATTGTTAAATACCAAAAGAGGTATTTAAAAAAAAGCTTATTTATTTATTTTGAGAAGGGGGGAGGACAGGGTGAGAGGGAGAGAGAGAATGCCAAGCAGGCTCCATACACAGGGCAGAACCCAACATGGGGCTCCATCCCACGACCGGGAGCCCATGACCTGTGCTGAAATCAAAGTGGGATGCCCAACCGACTGAGCCATCCAGGTGCCTCCCAAAAGAGGTATTAATAATAATGAGAATAATAATGATAATGATAGGGCCACTGGGTGGCTCAGTCGGTTAAGCGGCCGACTATGGCTCAGGTCATGATCTCATGGTTCGTGGGTTCAAGCCCCGCGTCGGGCTCTGTGCTGACAGCTAGCTCAGAGCCTGGAGCCTGCTTCAGATTCTGTGTCTCCCTCTCTCTCTGACCCTCCCCTGCTTATGCTGTCTCTCTGTCTCTCAGAAATAAATAAAAAAATTAAAAAAAATAATGATAATGATAGTAGTAGCAGTGTTAGTAGTAGCTGTATTAATTGCAGTAGACATTTTATCTAGCACTCAGTATGTGCTAACTTCATGTATGTACTTTACAGACATGATAGAATTTAATCCTCATGATCATGACCTTTTACAGATAAGGAAACAGAGGCTTAGGAAGGTTAAATAATTTATTAAATTATATAGCTAAAGAATAGAATTCGAAGCAGTGCATTCTAATAAAGAAGTTCATGCTAATAAAACATAACTTTGTATTGCCTGTAATTGTTAATAACAACTATAATTTCCTGGTTGTCTACCACATTCCCACTCATTAAGGTATCTAATGCTCAAACCAACCCCTTCAGAAACATGCATCAGAAGAATGAAAGGCCGTGGAGCCTTCTGAGTTAGAACAGTAGCCCTCCAGGCTGCCATTGACCCCAGGTGCTTGTTACCCTGACGAATTCTTCCTTCTGCTAAATCTATGACCCCTCCATCTATTTCCGTGTGGGAATTTGGCACAGGTCTTTCCTCTGTGCTTATCTGACTACAGTGTTCTAGCTAATTGAGTGAAGTAATCTTTAAATTCATGAGGAAACTGAGAATGAAATGCAGGTGACAATGGAAGGTACCTAAATTCTAGAAAACATAATTTCAAATAAATAATGAATGAACAAATGATTTGAAAAATGAAAGAACAAATAAATAAATATGTATTACTGCAATCTGTCTTGCTTCCCCAGCTCAGGTAAATAGTCATACTAATATTTATAGCTGCCATGTACCATAGCAAATGTTTTACATGGATTATTCATGTCGATTTTGTTTACATAGTTCTCTAATCTCCATTCTTTGATCTTTTCTTTAGCTATTTCCTTGCATGGCCCCTTGGGCATCATCTTAACTTGTTCTCACTTTTCCACATCCTTTTCATTTTTTTGTCAATAATTTAGGAATCCAAACACCTCTGGCTATATAACTATTTCAGCTTATAAGGTATATTTTGGAAGAAAAATGCATTTTAAAAAATAATAATTCCATATAGTCTTTATTAGCTACTTACCATAGGTATTTTGGGGTGTGTGTGGAGGGAGCGGGCAGAGGAGCATCTGATGTTAATACTCTATGGAAGTTACATATGTTTAGTGTCTATTGATTCCACACAAACATGAAAGATGGAAATGGTTCGTCCTCTCTTCCTCATAGACCATTAGTACTAATCAAAGATGGAATCAGATTCAGAGAGGACAGGCATTTATTTCACAGAAATGTTTTACCTTGGCTGTGATTCCATAAAATGTGCTGCTGAAATGGCGTGTGACAAATAGACTCTTCTTTGCTTCTCCTCCTCACCAAGATAGATATTAGGTAGATGGTCTAATCCATTTTCCGTTATAATATGTTATTTTATAACCTTCACTTTCAAAGAAGCCATTAAGGTGCTACTTGTCTCTATTTCTGAGAAAAATATCTAGTTACCCTCACTAAGATGAGCAAAATGGTAAACCTCTGTGTCTCTAATGCACAATATTGTGCTTCCTTGAAGACCAATTCCATGTAAGGAGTGTGATGCTTTGCTATTTAATGTAGAAGTGCTGGCCCAGTAGCTATCAGTTGTTCCACACTCCCAGGACTATAACTTTCCCCATGTTCCACAATGGGTCTGTGTCCAGGACAGCAGCAGAAATCACCCAGGTAGAAGGAAACAAACAATATTTCAATGCAAAGGTCATGTCTCTGCCCTTGGCATGTTTCCCTTGTTCATAACTAGGAGCCCCACTACCCCCCCCCCCCAAAATCATATACAAAATCCTGGTAGTTTTTCTAGATTGAACTACTGTCCTCAGAAGACATTTAGGATACAGTTCTGAAGTATACTCAGTGGAAGGATGCAGAGCAGGAAATCAGTGAGGGGGAAGGAAAAGGACTGAGGAAACCCCTAGAGGGCTGTAAGTCACATGCCGAAGATGAGTATATTGCATGAGCAAAGGCATGAGTGCTTTTGTTTCTGACTACCTCTTCAAGAAGGTGGGTATAGTGAGCAGCGTGGAAGACAGAAAGTGTCTCCCTGTGAAGGAATTAGCAGCAATGCTTACTGTTCAGTGTAATAAGATAACATCACCTTCTAGGAGGCTTACTACCCATTATAAAAGATTTGAGTTCCCTAATCTCAGGGTTCCTCTGCTGTATGCAACCCATGGCACACCCAGGTGTCAACTGGCCCTCTCCACATTGCCTTGTGGGAATTGGAGCCGGGAAAGCTAACTGGAAATGCTAATATTCTAGTGACGCTATTGCTGTGAAGAATATAGTCTTTTGTCTCTGACTCAGGAGTCTTGTGTGTTCTGCTAGCATCATCAGATTCTATTGGCCTAAGTTGTTAGTTTTTAAGTAAAAGCCCAGATCCTTTAAAGTTCCTGACAGTCACTAGATGGTATTAAAAAATCATGTAACATTGGAAGGATTGACCCAATCAAAGAGGGAATACTTCTCACAAAGTTGAGAAAGCATGTTTGGGACCATGGCTTCTAGATCTAATCGGGATGTCATTGTATTGTAACAATTTCTGTGTCTCTTTAGATCAGTGATTCTCATCTTTATGGGAGGGGGTCGCAGACTCCTGAGACTCTGGTAACAGTTCTGTTCTGTGAATATGTCCTCAAATTCACATGTGAATACATACACATTTTGCACAAAACTTTCCGTATTCATCAACTGCTTAAAAATATTAATTGTCCCTGATTAATCAGTCATTAATCAGTCATTAATCAGTCCCAGTCAGGGACTGGTTCTCCCTAGGGGTAAGAACCACGGTCACATTGCTCATAACACAGAAGAAACTCATCTAATGCTTACAGAAGGGCACATGAATAAATTTGAGAAAGAAATAAGTAAATTAGAAGACTAAAAACTTACCTAGATGAGGGACACCTGGGTGGCTCAGTTGGTTAAGCATCTGACTCTTGATCTTAACTCAGATCTTGATCTCAGGGTTGTGAGTTCAGGCCCCAAGTTGGGCTCTGTGCTGGGTATGAAGCCTACTTGAAAACAAACAAACCCAAAATTACCTACATGATTCTCCAAAATAGGAAACTAAAGAGGATACTAGTTATATTGGGGGAAGGGACGTAATAATAATAAAGGAGGTCCTGGTGCTTCTCCAGGAAAAATTACAAAGAAAATGGTATCAGGAAAACAAATAGATTCAGATCAGGGGCTTACAAACACAGATTCTACAACCAAATTGGCTGGGTTCAAATCCTGACTCTTCCACTTACTAGTGATGTGATCTTGGGCAATAGCTTAAGTACTCTATACTTCAGTTTGTCATCTGCACAACTGGCACAGAAATGTGCCATAGCATATGGCTGGTATACAGAAAGTACTCAGTAAAAGTTAGCTTTTATGGTAGTGTCCAGACATGAAAGCACAGACTATTAGTGATAAAGAAAGAGGACTTGCAATTTGGGGGCAATGATGCTAACTGTTGTCGGTGCACCTGGGTGGAAGGGCCTCAATTCGGCTCAGGTCATGATCTCACAGCTTGTGGGTTCAAGCCCCACAATGGGCTCTGTGCTGACAGCTCAGTGCCTGGAGCTTGCTCTGGATTCTGTGTCTCCCTTTCTCACTGCCCTTCCCCTGCCCGCGCTCTGTCACTCTTCTCAAAAATAAATAAACATTAAAATAATAATGAAAAAATGATGCTACTGTTGTCTAACAGACATCACCAAAAACCTAGAGGGTTGAGATCCACTAATAGTATATGGCAATTAAAAAAAAACTAACAAAGAAGGCAGAGACCATATGCTCATAAAATATAAACATGAGTGGAAATCCAGGAACTTCAAAGGAAAGAAGAGGGTAGAGACATTTTGGGTGAGAGCTTAAAGAGAAACCAACAGAAATGTGCCTGAAGGTACCTGTCTAGATTTACTACTTCTTCTTTCCTTACTGTCTTTTTTTTTTTTTTTACAAATAGTTTATTGTCAAATTGGTTTCCATATAACACCCAGTGCTCATCCCCACATGGTGCCCTCCTCCATGCCCATCTCCCCCCTCCCCCCAACATCCATCAGTCCTCAGTTTGTTTCTCAGCATTCAAGAGTCTCTCATGGTTTGCCTCTCTCCCTTTCCCCCACCATTTCCCCCCTTCTTCTCCCCCATGGTCCTCAGTTAACTTCCTCCTAATCCTCCTATACGTGCAAACATGTGATATTTGTCCTTCTCTGCTCCTTACTGTCTTTTTTAACCTGACTCTCCTTTATTGGCCTTTATTGGATTTTTATATCTGTCTCTAGGTCCTCAGTTTTTGGCTAAATGTTAAGACTTCTACTTCTGGCTTATTGAATCAGCTTCCTTTGTCTGAAGCATCCTCTGCAGCCCCAATACAGGACCTCTTCATACCTCTGACCCCATCTTACCAGTTGAACCAACATCTAGCTCTCAGCAGGGTGGACAACATAGGTCACTAGGTCCAACCAAAGGTATGGATGGGGCTTCCCTAAAGCAAATTAGAAAGCTGGAACAGAGGAAGGATACAGCTGAGAATTACCCAGGTTCAAAAAATTCTACCATTTCTAAAGAAGGGGGGATATAAAGTGTTCTTGCCTGGCTCAAAAATGAGAGGAATAAATGAGGCGGGGGGGTGGTGGTGGTGGCTGTCAAGACTACCCTAAAGCCTGTAACAAAATGTTTGGAGAGAAGATGCTTGGGTTTATAACATGAGAAACAGAAGAGCTCCAGTGTTGTTATTCAGAGCTGGAGGCTTATAAAAAACCAATTTCAGAAAGTACAGCACAATGATGGACTTTCTCCCATTTACCAGAAATTATAACAAGAAAATATAGCACAAAATACACAGGAAGCTCTCAGAAATGAAATCTGGAGGATATAACTGTAAATGAGGAAGAACTAAGGAATTGGGAAGACACTGTAACCAGACTGCTCTCTGACCAGCAAAGACAAAGAAAGGATATTAACAAATGACAGAAGTAATGGGGCAAACTGACAACAAAGGCAAAAGTTTGGCACAGAGCAGTTCAAGTTGTCTAAGAGATATATTTTGCAGAAAACACTATCAACCATAAAATGTATCAGAGACCAAAAATAGTGTGCAATTTTTAGAGTAATATTTACAGAAGTCAGAAGGCAGAACTATCTTCTTCCTATTTTTGCTTCCATATTTCTCACCAAAGGAATGCTTTGTAAACTGAAAGCATCAGACAAAAGACTTGAAGCCCAGGATATGTAGAAATTCTAAGAAAGCACTTGGCCTTTACATTTGTTCAAGTGGTCATATCAGTCAAGGTGAATTATGTCCTATGACCTTAACATATTTGTAAATTAAACCATGGTGAGTCATCTTTTTGAGACATCACAGAAAATCAGAGCAGTGTAGAAACACCAGAGATAGGCAACAATCGATCCTGGTTTCCAAAAAGATGGATTTCAGTGAAGTTGACTTTGCTCCCAGGCAACTTTCTGGATTTCTTCTGGAATGGATTATTGATGAGAGGGCCTAGAGCAGTGGTCCCAAAGAGGAGACTGGGTACTCAAGAAAACCAGCCTCGGAGAGGGCAAGATGGCGGAGAAGTAAGGAGCTCCGTACTTGCACTCGCGCCCATACATCACACAGAAAAGATCTGAAGACATTGGAAACCTTACAAAACCTGAG